>NC_041752.1:7549494-7742720 GCF_004115215.2 Ornithorhynchus anatinus | reverse complement strand
TCCGGGGCCAGGCCTGGACAGCAAAGGCGGGTGGTCCAAACCTGGAAGGAGAATGGCTCGGGGCCAAGCCAGGAAAGCAAAGGCTGGGGGTCCTACCTGTAAGGCAAACCTGCAATGAGAATGGCTCGGGGCCAAGCCGGGAAAGCAAAGACCGGGGGATCTACCTTTAAGGCAAACCTGCAACGAGAAGCGTTATGGTCCAAACCTGGAAGGCAAAGGTGGGGTGTAGGGTGGGCAAACATGAAACAAGGAGGATTCAGGGCCAGGCCTGGAAGGCAAAAGCAAGGGGCCCAATCTGGAACAAGAAGGCTTCTGGGCCAGGCCAGTAAAGCAGAGGATGGGGGGGCATACTTGGAACAAGATGGGTTCAGGGCCAGGCCATGAAGGAAAAGGCTGGGGGATCCAACATGGAAGGCAAAGGCGGGGCATTCAACCTGTAACAAGAGGTCTACAGGGCCAGGCCTGGAAGGCAAAGGCGGGGAGGCTTAACCTGGAATAAGAATGGTTCGGGGCCAGGACGGGAAGGAAAAGCAGGGGGGCACAACGTGGAACAAGAAGGGTTCGGGGCGAAGCCGGGAAGGCAAAGGTGGGGGAGGGGGCAATGCGAAATGAGATGGGCTCAGGTCCAGGACGGGAAGGCAAACGCGGGGGGGCCTACCTGGCACGAGAAGGCTTCAGGGCCAAACCTGGAAGGCAAAGGCAGGGGGGCAAACTTGGAACGAGAAGGGTTCGGGGCCAGGCCAGGGAAGGCAAAGGCGGCAGTGCCAAACCTGGAATGAGAAGGGTTCGGGTCCAGGCCTGGAAGGTAAAGGCAGGGGTGCCCAACCTGGAAAAAAGAGAAGAGTTCGGGGCCAGGCCAGGAAGGAAAATGTGGGGGGACCAAACCTGGAACGAGAAGGGTTGCTGGCAAGACCTAGAAAGCAAAGGCTGGGGGGCCCAACCTGGAACGAGAAAGGTTTGCAGCCAGGTCTGGAAGGCAAAGGTGGGGGGAGTGGCAAAGACGGGAAGGCAAAGGCGTGGGGGGCAAACCTGGAACGAGAAGGGTTCGGGACCAGGCCTGGAAGGCAAAGGTGGGGTGCCCAAACTGGAATGATAAGGGTTCGGTGCCAGGCCTGGAAGGAAAAGGAGCTGGGTGTCCAACCTGGAAGGCAAAGGCTTCGGGGCCAGGCTGGGAAGGTAGAGGCTGTGGGGGAGCAAACCTGGAATGCAAAGGCTTAGGGGTCAAGTTGAGAAGTCAAATGTGGGGAGGGCCAAACCTGATACGAGAAAGGCTCAGGGCCTGGGCCTGGAAGGCAAAGGGGTGGAGGGGTCCAACTTGCAAGGCAAAGTTGTTTGGGCCAAACCTGGAAAGCAAAGAACTCAGGGCCATGCCAGGAAGACATAAGTTAGGCAAGATGTATAGTTTAGGATAAGGGATATATTAAGTTAGGGAAAGGGATAGGCCAGGGAAAAAGTATAGGCCATGGAAAAAGTTTAAGTCAGCAAATAGGTTATGCTAGGGGAAAAGTTAGGTCGGGGGAAAGGTTAGGCCACGGGAAAGGTAAGCTTTCAGGACAAGGTTAGGCTAAGTGTAAAGGTTAGGATAGGGGAAAAGCCGGTTCGGCTAGGTGTAAAGTTTAGGTTCAGGGAAAAGCTTAGGCTAGAAGATAGGGTTAGACTAGGGTAATAGGTTAGGCTATGGGAAAAGATTAGGCTTGGGGAAAAAGTTAAGTCATGGGAAAGGTTAGGCTATGGGATAGGTTTTGGCAAAGTATAAATTTTGTTAGGGAAAAGATTAGGCTAAGGGAAAATGCTGGGCAAGGGGAAAAGGATAGGCCATTGGAAAAGATTAGACTAGGGGAAAAGGTTAGGCAAGGGGAAAGATTTGGCTAGGGAAAGATTAGGCTAGGGGTAAATATTAGGCTAGAGGAAAAGGTTAGGCTAGGGGAAAAGGTTATGCAAGGTGAAAATTTTAGGTTAGGGGAAAAGGTTAGGGTAAGGAAAAAGGTTAGGCTAGGGGAAAAGGTTATGCAAGGTAAAAATTTTAGGTTAGGGGAAAAGGTTAGGGTAAGGAAAAAGGTTAGGCAATGGGAAAAGGTTAGGCCAGGGGAATAGGTTAGGCTAAGGAAAATGGATAAGCTAGGGGAAAGGGTTAGGCCAGGTGAAAAGTTTAGGTTAGGGGAAAATGTTAGGCTAGGGGATAAGGTTAGGTTATGAGAAAGGTTTAGTCCAAGGGAAAAACTTAGGTCAGGGAAAAGGTTAGGCCAGGAGAAAAGGTTAGGCCAGGGGAAAAGACTAGGCTGGGGGAAAAGGTTAGGCCGGGGGAAAATGTTAGGCTAGGTGAGGATATTAGGCTATGGGAAATGGTTAAGCTAAGGGAAAAGTTTAGGCCAGAGGAAAAGGTTAAGCCAGGGGAAAAAGTTAGGCAAAGGGGAAACGGTTAGGCAAAGGGAAAGGCATAGGCTAGGTGAAGGGTTTAGGTTAGGGGAAAACGTTAGGCTAAGAGTATAGATTAGCATAGGGTAAAAGGTTAGGCCCTGAGAAAAGTTTAGGGTCAGGGAAAGGTTAGGCCAGGGGAAATATTGATGCCTGGGGAAAAGGTTAGGCTAGGGGAAAAGGTTATTTCAGGGAAAAGGACAGGCCAAGGGAAAAGGTTCGTCTACGAAAAAATGTTAGGTTAGGGGAAAGGTTAGGCTAGGGGTCAGGTTAAGCTATGGGAAAAGGTTAGTCCAGGGGAAGAGGTCAGGCTAAGGGAAAAGGGTAGGCTAGGGGAAAAGGATAGGCTAGGGGAAAAGGTTAGGCCAGGGTAAAAGGTTAGGCTAGGGAAAGGGATAGGCCAAGGGAAAAGGTTAAGCTTGGTAAAAACGTTAGGCTAGTGTGAAGGTAAGGCTAGGGGAAAAGGTTAGGCCAAGAGAAAAGGTTAGGCTAAGCAAAAACGTTAGGCTGCTGATAGGTTAGTCTAGAGGAAAAGGTTAGGCCTGGCAAAAACGTTAGGCTAGGGGAAAGGTTAGGCTAGGGGTCAGGCTAAGCTATGGGAAAAGGTTAGTCCAGGGGAAGAGGTTAGGCTAAGGAAAAAGAGTAGGCTAGGGGAAAAGGATAGGCCAGTAGAAAAGGTTAGGCCAGGGGTAAAGGTTAGGCTTGGGAAAGGGATAGGCCAAGGGAAAAAGTTAGGCTAGGTAAAAACGTTAGCCTATTGTGAAGGTAAGGCTAGGGGAAAAGGTTAGGCCAAAGGAAAAGGTTAGGCTAAGCAAAAACGTTAAGCTAGGGGAAAAGATTAGGCTGGGGAAAATTTGGGCCAGGTGGAAAGGTGAGGGCAGGGGAAACGTTTAGGCACAGGGAGAAGGTTAGGCACGGGGTAAAGGTTAGGCCAGGGGAATAGGTAAGGATAGGGGGAAGGTTAGGCGAGGGGAAAGGTTTAGGCTAGGGGAAAACGTTAGGCCAGGGAGAAGGTTAGGCCAGCGGAAAAGGTTAGGTCAGTGGAAAAGATAGGCCAAGGGAAAAGGTTAGGCTAGGGGAAGAGGTTAGGCTAAGATAAAGGTTAGGGTAGGGGTCAGGTTATTCTGTGGGATAAGTGGAAAATTTTAGGCTAGAGGAAAAGGTCAGGAGAGGGTGAAGGTTATGTTAGGGGATAATGTTAGGCTAGGTGAAAGGTTTATGTGAGGTGAAAACGTTAGGCTAGGGGAAAAGGTTAGGCCAGGGAGAAGGTTAGGTCAGGGGAAATGTTTAGGTCAGGGGAACAAATAGGCCAAGGGAAAAGGTTAGATTAGGGGAAAAGGTTAGGCCAGGGGAAAAGGTTAGGTGAAGAGAAAAGGTTAGTTGAGGAGAAAGGTTAAGGCTAGGGGGGAAAGGTTAGGCTGGGGGAAAAGGTTAGGCTGGGGAGCAGGTTAGGCCAGAAGAAAAGGTTAGGCCAGGGAAAAGGATAGGCCAAGGGAAAAGGTTAGTCTAGGAAAAAACGTTAGACTTTGGGAAAGGTTAGGCTAGGGGTCAGGTTACGCCATTGGAAAAGTTTAGGCCAGGGGAAGAGATTGGGCTAGGGGAAAAAGGTAGACTAGGGGAAAAGTTTGGGCTAAGTGAAAAGGTTAGGAGAGGGAAAAATGTTAGGCTAGGGGAAAATGTTAGGCCAGGGGAAAAGGTTTGGCCAGGGGAAAAGGTTAGGCCTAAGGAAAAGGTTAGGCTCACGGAAAAGGTTAGGCCCGGGGAAAAGGTGAAGCCAGGGGAAAAGGTGAGGCCAGGGGAATAGGTTAGTCTGGGTTAAAGGGTTAGGTCAGGGAAAAGGACAAGGCAAGTAAAAGTTTAGGCTAGGCAAAAACATTAGGCTAGGGGAAAGGTTAGGCTAGGGGAAAAGGATAGGCCAGAGGAAAATTTAACGATAGGGAAGTGGAAGATCTGGGGTTAAACCTCAGGTCCTTCTGACACCCAGGCCTGGGCTACATCCATGAGGCAAAGCCGCTTCTCTAGACTATATATACACATACATACATATATACTATATATTATATATATATATTATGTATAATATTGCATTATAATAATCTGAGAAACAAACTGATATATCCACAGATTTCTGAGTTGCCCTTGGGAAATGGGGCAGAAGATGGACCCGACAACAAAACTCTAGGAACCTGCAGAATTTTCCCGAGAGAAATAACTCTTTCCAGACTTTGGTGTGTGGGGAGGGGTTAAGGAGCATCTAGTATAATACAGTGATAGTAATTAGGGCTACCTGAGATGTCCTACCTGGGGGAACTTGTGGAAACTGATGACCTTGGCCATGGCAACGGACAAGGTCGCCCTGATGCCCCCAATGATGGCCACCAACTTGTGTCACACCTCGCAGCCGTAATTGGGAACTGTTCTCCGCGAGCCCCAGAACAGTATCAGAGACTTCTCCATGGCCAGCCTCTCCCGGAATAAGGCATCACGGAGGTGGAATCCCAGGGAGATGTTGGGCAGGAGGCTGGGATCTGCTTCACGGCAAACACCAGAGCCAGGATGTGCAGGTTGTGTTTGTAAATGAGGCTATAAAGAATGGGAGAGAAAAATCTCAGAGTTCTATTCCAGGTGTTGTTGGAGTGGGGCTCGAGGGCTTGGAGGGTTTGGATTGAGACATGAGGACTGGGAATATCAAGGATGAGGGTTACTAGGGCCTGGGAAGTAACAGGCCGAGGGGGTGTGTGCTGCAGTGTGTGCTCATGGAGCAGAAGCAGCCTGTCGTTACTGGGAGGGAGAGCAAAGCAATCTCTGCCTAACCATGCCAGAGTCCCCGGAGAATTCACAGAGAGCCATAATGAACTGCTGCCTGCTCTCTGCCACTAAAAATCAATCAGACCTATGGAAGGCAGCGAGAAAAGCAACAGATAGAGAGTCAAGGGAGTGAGGAGATCGCTCGGCAAAGGTGACAGGGAAAACAGCAACCATAACAGTGGCAAAGCGTGCCCCAATCCCTCCAGCTCTCAGAGAACAGAAACACATCCCTGTTCATCCTTATCCAGTCGAAACATCACACTATTTTCCCAGCACAAATGACATTTATGCATATGTCTTAAACCAAAAAGGATATTTGTTAAATTCTGGTTGATGTCCCTCAAACATATTTAGAGCTAAGAGCGCTCCAAGCACCATGTCCCCGTCTTTTTAGTAGCCCCATGAATAGTCCCTGTGCAAGGAACATTGGTTCCCGTCCACAGAGACCGGAGGCGTCAGGAGCTGCGAGCCAAGAAACAAGACCAGCCTCAGCAGCATCAGGACCGCGTCTCCCAGTCCCAGAGCTGTAGCACTAAACCTATCCTGAGCTGATGACGATGCTAAGCCCCAGATCACCTGGTTGCCTTGTCTCATTCAAAAGGGATGCTCACTGCCAGCCGAATCGTCCCCTTGGGATACTCACTGCCTGCCGAATCGTCCCCTTAAGGGAGGTGGCACAGACGCAGAAACAGACTCGACCTGGTAAACAGTCTGAGTCCCAGCGAGCCCCAGCTTGTAGCGGTTCATAGATAGAGCTTTTATAGGCGTTGGACTGATACTGTGTGAGTAGCCTTTTTCACAGACTTCAATTTCCCCTGATAGGGACGGGGCAGAAGGTTCCAGTAAATGAATGTGGCCACAGGTACTGTGGAAATTGTCCCTTGCAAACAAGGTGAGGCTGGTGAAACAGCTCTTTAAAATCCATGACTTTTTCAAATCACTTATGCATGGAGAGTGTCTGACACACTTTTAGTACTTCTGTGGGAGACCCTCTCTTATTCCCCTATGGAGGCATGGAATCCAGGTTCTTGTAAGCCGGTCTTGAGACCCTATGGAGAGTCATGGTCAGTATGTTAGCACTACTGAGACCCACCCTGCTCCCTTCAACAATGCTATAGAAAAAGGACAGTGACTGCTCCAGCAGGTGCCCTTCGAGTATGATGTCACATCAAGGTGCCAGGCAAATTTAATCAGCAAACCTGAACGGTAAACTCTCAATTAATACCACTGATTGAGACACCAAATCTGAACAGTAAGCTCGCAGTTAATACCACTGATCGAGACACCGAATCTGAACAGAAAGTGCTCAGTTAATACCACTGATTCAGAGAAGCAGCGTGGCTCAGTGGAAAGAGCCTGGGCTTGGGAGTCAGAGGTCATGGGTTCGAATCCCGGCTCTGCCACTTGTCAGCTGTGTGACTGTGGGCAAGTCACTTCACTTCTCTGTTCCTCAGTTACCTCATCTGTAAAATGGGGATTGAGACTGTGAGCCTCACGTGGGGCCACTTGATGACCCTGTATCTATCCCAGCGCTTAGAACAGTGCTCAGCACATAGTAAGTGCTTAACAAATACCAACATCATTATTGTTATTATTATTCATTCATTCATTCATTCAATAGTATTTATTGAGCGCTTACTATGTGCAGAGCACTGTACTAAGCGCTTGGGATGAACAAGTCGGCAACAGATAGAGACAGTCCCTGCCGTTTGAAGGGCTTACAGTCTAATAGGGGGAGACGGACAGACGAGAACAATGGCAATAAACAGAGTCGAGGGGAAGAACATCTCGTAAAAACAATGGCAACTAAATAGAATCAAGGCGATGTACAATTCATTAACAAAATAAATAGGGTAACGAAAATATAAACAGTTGAGCGGACGAGTACAGTGCTGTGGGGATGGGAAGGGAGAGGTGGAGGAGCAGAGGGAAAAGGGGAAAATGAGGGTTTAGCTGCGGAGAGGTAAAGGGGGGATGGCAGAGGGAGTAGAGGGAGAAGAGGAGCTCAGTCTGGGAACGCCTCTTGGAGGAGGTGAGTTTTAAGTAGGGTTTTGAAGAGGGAAAGAGAATCAGTTTGGCGGAGGTGAGGAGGGAGGGCGTTCCAGGACCGCGGGAGGACGTGGCCCAGGGGTCGACGGCGGGATGGGCGAGACCTAGGGACGGTGAGGGGGTGGGCGGCAGAGGAGCGGAGCGTGTGGGGTGGGCGGGAGAAAGAGAGAAGGGAGGAGAGGTAGGAAGGGGCAAGGTGATGGAGAGCCTTGAAGCCTAGAGTGAGGAGTTTTTGTTTGGAGCGGAGGTTGATAGGCAACCACTGGAGGTGTTTAAGAAGGGGAGTGACATGCCCAGATCGTTTCTGCAGGAAGATGAGCCGGGCAGCGGAGTGAAGAATAGACTGGAGCGGGGCGAGAGAGGAGGAAGGGAGGTCAGAGAGAAGGCTGACACAGTAGTCTAGCCGGGATATAACGAGAGCCCGTAACAGTAAGGTAGCCGTTTGGGTGGAGAGGAAAGGGCAGATCTTGGCGATATTGTAGAGGTGAAACCGACAGGTCTTGGTAACGGATAGGATGTGTGGGGTGAACGAGAGAGACGAGTCAAGGATGACACCGAGATTGCGGGCCTGAGAGACGGGAAGGATGGTCGTGCCATCCACGGTGATAGAGAAGTCTGGGAGAGGACCGGGTTTGGGAGGGAAGATGAGGAGCTCAGTCTTGCTCATGTTGAGTTTTAGGTGGCGGGCCGACATCCAGGAGGAGACGTCCTGGAGGCAGGAGGAGATGCGAGCCTGAAGGGAGGGGGAGAGGACAGGGGCGGAGATGTAGATCTGCGTGTCATCTGCGTAGAGATGGTAGTCAAAGCCGTGAGAGCGAATGAGTTCACCGAGGGAGTGAGTGTAAATGGAGAACAGAAGAGGGCCAAGAACTGACCCTTGAGGAACTCCAACAGTTAAAGGATGGGAGGGGGAGGAGGCTCCAGCGAAGGAGACCGAGAATGACCGGCCAGAGAGGTAAGAGGAGAACCAGGAGAGGACAGAGTCCGTGAAGCCAAGGTGAGATAAGGTATGGAGGAGGAGGGGATGGTCGACAGTGTCAAAGGCAGCAGAGAGGTCAAGGAGGATTAGAATGGAGTAGGAGCCATTGGATTCGGCAAGAAGGAGGTCATGGGTGACCTTAGAGAGAGCAGTCTCGGTAGAGTGGAGGGGACGGAAGGCAGATTGGAGGGGGTCTAGGAGAGAATGGGAGTTAAGGAATTCTAAGCATCGATTGTAGACGACTCGTTCTAGGATTTTGGAAAGGAAGGGTAGTAGGGAGATAGGACGATAACTGGAGGGGGAAGGGGGGTCAAGAGCAGGTTTTTTTAGGATGGGGGAGACGTGGGCATGTTTGAAGGCAGAGGGGAAGGAGCCCTTGGAGATTGAGTGGTTAAAAATAGATGTTAAGGATGGGAGGAGGGCAGGGGCGATGGTTTTAAGAAGGTGAAGGGAATGGGGTCCGAGGCGCAGGTGGAGGGGGTGGCACTTGCGAGGAGGGAGGAGATCTCCTCTGAGGATACTGCAGGGAAGGATGTGAAAGTAGGGGAGGGGGTTGGTGGGGGGGAGGGGAGAGGCGGAGGGGTGACTTTGGGGAGCTCAGACCTGATCGTGTTGATTTTCGTGAGGAAATAGGTGTCCAGATCATTGGGGGTGAGAGATGGGGGAGGGGGAGGAACAGGGGGCCTAAGGAGAGAGTTAAAGGTCCGGAACAATCGGCGGGGGTGATGGGCATGGGTGTCGATGAGGGAGGAGAAGAAGCTTTGCCTGGCGGAGGAGAGGGGCAGAGTTAAGGCAGGAAAGGATAAATTTGAAGTGTGTGAGGTCGGCTTGGTGCTTGGACTTTCGTCAGCAGCGCTCAGCAGCTCGAGCATAGGAGCGTAGGAGGCGGACGGAGGAGGTGATCCAGGGCTGTGGGTTAGTGGAGCGAGAGCGGCGGAGGGAAAGGGGGGTGAGAGAGTCGAGATGAGTAGAGAGGGTGGAGTTGAGAGCGGAGACCTGATCGTCGAGAGTGGGAAGAGAGGACAGGGCGGCAAGGTGAGGAGAGATGGTTTTGGAAAGACGGATGGGATCGAGAGAGCGGAGGTCTCTGTGGGGCAGTAGCGAAGATTTGCAGGGGGAGGGAGTGTGAGAGATGAGGCAGGTGAGAAGGTTATGGTCAGAGAGAGGGATTTCAGAGTTGGTGAGGGAGGAGAGAGTGCAGCGGTAGGAGATGACGAGATCGAGGGTGTGACCGAGTCGGTGAGTGGGCACGGTATGGTGGAGGAGGAGGTCGGCAGAGTCGAGGAGGGATAGCAGGCGGGCGGCAGAGGAGTCGTCGTGTACATCCATATGGATGTTGAAGTCTCCAAGGATCAGAGTGGGCAGAGAGAAGGAGAGAAGGAAGGTGAGAAAGGGGTCAAGGTGGTTGAAGAAGTCGGAGGTGGGACCGGGAGGGCGGTAGATGACAGCGACAAGTAACTGGAGTTACTTGTTATTATTATTACCAGCTCCAGGCAGAGAGCAAAAGGGGGCTGGTTACTGTTCTTCGGCCTGAAATACCATAGTTTTACCTTTTTTTCTGGCGTATGAGAACGGAGTGGAGACGATTAGGCACCGCAGACAGCACTGAAAGGTTTGGGGATTTTTTTTAGGAAAGCTTTGCTCCCGGGAAGTGAAATCCAAAAATGAACTGATTCAAAAACTGTGGAAGGCAAGATGGCTGTTTCCTCCTTCCCTTCCCCCGTTTATTCCCATCTCATAGAGAGGAAACACCTCAGGCCTCTGATAGAAATCTTTGGAAATTTCTCAGACAAGAGTGATTATTATGCCTCAAGCCCAAGCCACTGAACCCCTGGTGCCTGGATAATTGCTTCTTCCTTGAAATTTGACATGAGATTTCCAGCAATGTTTGCATCATTTGAGAAAATTTTCATTGAAATCCCAATAGGTTATGAGCCAGGAGAGTTGAAACTATGATCTGAATACATTATTAACCACAGCCTCATATAATGTAACAAAGTGTTAGATCATTTTTTAGAATTCACTCGTGCCTATCTCAGCCACATTCCCATGTATATGAATACGATCTCACAATTACCAGTAATGGTAATAATCAATAAGGTGTGGTGGGTGGGGTCATGGGAAGAGAATGGATATGATCGGATTAGTCACAACACTGCAGTGCAGGTCATTTGAAAGATATTGACATGAACGTGAAGAAAAGGAATGAAGATCAGCTACTGTACAACGATATTTATGAAACATTTGCCTTGGGGTAAGAGCGATTCTTCGTATCGAGTTGGGATGAAAAGAAAACAAGCATAAATAGGAATGAACAGATGAAGGTGCACACCGGAGGCCCCCGAAGTCTCACTGTTTAGGTTGGGGAACACAGGCTTTAGAAATGAGAAATAAATCAGAAACATTGAGCAACAGACAGTGGCAAATCCAGGAGAGGAAATGGTTCCATGTCAGGGACTGAGTGGGGCTGTTGTATGAAGGAAGGATGAGTTCTGATGGAATCACTTGCGCCTGGCTGCAATATACTTGTGCAGG
Organism: Ornithorhynchus anatinus; assembly: GCF_004115215.2. Lineage (NCBI taxonomy): Eukaryota > Metazoa > Chordata > Mammalia > Monotremata > Ornithorhynchidae > Ornithorhynchus > Ornithorhynchus anatinus. The sequence continues at coordinate 7,731,934 of NC_041752.1, read as the reverse complement.
TTGTAAAGAAAGTCAATTTCGCCACATCAGAAAGAAATCATAGGATGTCATGGATCCTCAGGGGGATTTGAAAGGTGTATGGATCTAGAGTGAACAGGAACTCACCTCCTCTGAATCTGTGGTATCATTTTAACCAAAGAACGAAAAGCAGCTCTCAGTGACAAAGCTCTGTAGGCCATATTGGAATTAGAAACTTAGCTTCCAGTACCACATGAATAACGATTGTACACTTTTTTAAAGGAACAATGAAAGGGCTATCAAAGATTAAATAGAGCAGATAGTAATCAAAAGTAATTTTGTTTTAAATGATGTCACAGAAATGTGTAAACCTATGGCTTTCTGTTGCATAGTACATATATAGATATATCTATCTATATGTATATAGATATAGATATACATTAGGAATGCCTTGTATCTTATCAGAGAAAAATATAGGGCCCTTCCAAAACCTAAATTTCGATGGGGGAAGGAGAGAAACATAAGTTTACTTTGCAGTAGTCAATGGTAAAAATATCAAGGGGTTTTAATGTTGACATTCAGCTTCCTAAGTAACTGGACCCGGGTGTTCGTGTCTGGCCTCAACAGGATCACATAGACCTTGGGCCCAAAGATACAACCGAGGAGCCCAGCGCTGGAGGCCAAGATGGAGAAGATCTCCACGGCCACCATGGCTTTGCCCTTGGTGCTCAGATAGGTGGGTAGGAAGGAGATCCAGACGCTGCAGAACACCAGCATGCTGAACGTGATAAACCTGGCCTCGTTAAATGCATCGGGCAGATTCCGGGCCAGAAAGGCCACCATGAAGCTGACCAGGGCCAGGAAGCCCATGTAGCCTAGGACGCAGTAGAAGGCAGTGATGGAGCCCTCGTTACACTCAAGGATAATGAGTCCAAACTCAGCCTGAGAGTTGGAGTCAGGGAAAGGGGGAGAGGTCCCCAACCAGACCCCGCAGATGGTCACTTGGATCATGGAGCAGATAAGGACGACAGAGTTAGACACTCGAGGACCCATCCAACCCTGGAACCTGCTCCCTGGCTTGGTGGCCCTGAAGGCCAAGACCACTGTGATGGTCTTGGCCAGCACTGAAGCCACGGCCACAGAGAATATGATGCCAAAGGCAGTCTGTCTAAGGAGGCAGGACGCTGTGCTGGGACGGCCGATGAAGATGAGGGAGCAGAGGAAGCAGAGCATGAGGGAGATGAGGAGGATATAGCTGAGGCCACGGTTGTTGGCTCTGACAATGGGCGTGTGCCGGTGTTTGATAAAGATCGCCAAGGTTAGGGCTGTAATCAGGGAGAAAGTAAGAGCCATAGAAACCAGGACAGTCCCCAGCAGCTCGTCAAAAGAGAGGAAAATCGTGACTCTGGGCAGGCAGTCATCTCTCCGCTCATTGGGATACTCATCATCAGGGCACTTCCAACAGTGAGCTGCGTCTGAAAGGGAAAGTCCTACATATCAGTTTACCCCCACAATAGAGTTAGGAATCATGATTCCTGCCTGAAATAAAGTACAGAAAGGATGAAGACAGGAATAGAAAGATGTCTATGTGGATGATGCTTAAATAGTAGGGACAGTTAGTGCATAATTACTAAGTTTGGGTATGAATGCAAATTTATTAGGGTTGGTGTGATCACGTAAGTACAAAGGAATTTTAAAATGCTAGATGGGACAATATGACCACAGGCAAAGGAAACATAATCTTGGAAGGCTTCCTGTAGGAGGTGGGGAGAGATTTGAGAAGGGTTTTGCATATGAGAGGAGTTGAAATTAGGCAGATTTGAAAGGGAAAGGAGTTCCAGAAGGACCAATGGCATGAATCAAAAGTGAGACCAATCCATCACTCATTTTGAGCAATTTTTGTGTGCAGAGCACTGTACTAAGTGTTTGGGAAAGTACAACACAGTAGAGTTGCCTTCTAGGAGCTTACAGCCTACAAGAGAGATGAGAATGAGGCCAACCTGATTAACTTGTATTTACCCCCAGAACTTAGAACAGTGATTGACATATAGTAAGCACTGAACAAATGTCATAAAGAAAAAAAGAAAAAAAACTTAACTTGAGAGGAAAAGGGTGTGGAAGATGGAGTGTAGTGTGAGAAGACAATATTTAAGTAGGAGGGAGAGACCTGATGAGATTCCTCAAAGCCAGTGGTCAGGACCTTGATGTTTAGCAACAGACAGTTTTTCAGGTTCAGAAACAAATTCAAGCAGAAACGGTACACTAAGTTTACTCATAAATGTAAAATGGGAAGGAGCCAGATCTGATCCCTAGAGTAATATAAAGGCCAGGTTGAACAGGGAAAGGCTAGTGGATAAACCATATAACCAGAATTTAGGAAACCCCTGTCTTAATCCCAATTCCACCACTTGCCTGCTGTGAGACCTTCTCTGTACCTCAGTTTCCTCCCCTGTAAAATTGGGATTGAATACCTGTTTTCCCTCCTCATTAGATTGTGATCTCCATGTGGCACAAGAACTGTGTCTAATGGATTATTCTGTACTTTCTTCAGGATTTAGCACTTTATTTGGCAAATGACAGGCGTCTAATAAATGCCACTATTAGTGTTACTGCGATTATTATTATTGTTATTATTAGAAGGAAAAAAGGTGAGGTGTACTGCTGTCGCTGATGTAAAATAAACTGGACTGGTAGAAAACTGGAAGCCAGGAAGCCAGAAGAGAGGGTATTATAGGTCGCTGTGGGCAGGAAACATGTCTGTTAATTCTGTTGTATTGGACCACCATGACGAGTTTACAGTCTAGACGATGACAATGATTGGTATGTGAGCGATTAGATTCTGATTCCTGGACATTGGCTGTAACGTGGAGGTTAAATCGCATTTCTTTGAGATATTACTGAGGAAAACTTGGCAGAAGTTTCAGAAGGCTTGGATTTGGGGACAGAATGAAAGGTTACTCCAAGGCTGCGATAATCACCCCATTCCCAGTCCCACAGCACTTACACATCCTTGGATTCTAAAATTTCCCCCATCTATAATTTATTTTCATGTCCATCTCCCCTTGTAGACTGCAAGCTCCCTGTGGGGAGGACCTGGGACCATATTGACCATTTCTATTGTATTTTACTCCCCCAAGTGCTTAGTAGAGTACTCTGCACACAGAGCATTCAATCAATACCATTGATTGATTGATTGTTTGATCATTTAGCAGAGTGGATGTGGAGTTGTCAAAGGTGATGTGAAAGTTAAGGATGGGGAGAGTTTTGATAGAAATTAATAATTTGAGTTATGCCTGCTATGGCCCTAATGTTAGGGGCAGGCGGATACACCTGTGCTGCTTTCATTTGCTGTACTCTTTACAAGAATTGGCCTGGCCTAGTGGATAGAACAAGGGCCCAAGAGCCAGAAGATGTGGGTTTTAATTCTGTCTCTGCCACTTGCCTGCTGTGTAAACTTATTATTCATGCACCAGTTTCCTCAACAGTAGTATGGGGATTAAGACTTTGAACCCTATGTGGGACATGAACTCTGTTTATTGTGATTAGATTGTTTCCAAACCAAGGCATAGTAGTAATAATGATAATAATACAGTTCTTGGTATATAGTAATAACTTAAATACTCATTTAAAAATGTGGAATCCTCATCAGTTGCTCTCTAGAATTCAATATAGAGAGCCAGAGTGTGTGAGTCAAGGTGGTGTGCCCAAGCAGCTACCGTGGTGATTGAACAGAAATTCCAGAGTCATAAATAAGGTCAGTCAGCAGGGCCCAGACCACTGGGTGCCTGGTTCCCTACAGACCCCTACCTGTCTGGTTGGAGATCTCACCCTTGGGGCACGGGGTACAATCATAGCAGCAGATGGCTTTCCTCTCCAGAGCTGTTTTCCTAAATCCAGGGAGGCAGCTTTTGCTGCACACGGAGCAAGGAAGGATCTAAGCATCAAGAATGGAAAGGATAACATAAGAAGTCCCTCTTAAACACTCCCTTCCTCCCAACTGGTCTGTGTCCATTGATAATACTGACATCCTAAAACCCAGAATCTTGCATTCAGCCTCAGCTTCTCACTATCATTCTTCTCTCAGACCCAATTTACTACTAGAACCAGTTTGTTTTTCCTCAAAAACTGATCTCAAATTGAGGTCCTTTCTCTCTAACAAAAGAGTCCCTTCCTTAGTTCAAAACACATAGTATCACCACTGAAGGGAAATGTCATTCAGAACAAGTGGCCCCTCTCTTCAAAAACTCCAATCGTTATACCTTTCCTCTGCATTTTTAAAAATGATATTTGTTAATCACTTAGTGTGTGCCAGATTCTGTACTAAGCACTGGGGTAGATTCAAGCTAATCAGGTTGGACACAGTCCATGTCCCACATAGGGCTCACACTCTTAATCATCATTTTTCAAATGAGGTAATTGAGGCTCAGAGAATTTAAGTGACTTGTTCAAGGTCACACAGCAAACCAGTGGGGGAGCCAGGATTAGATCCCAGGTCCTTGGACTGCGAGGCCCACACTCTTTCCACTAGGCCACAATCCTTCTTAAATCAACCAAACACTCCATTTCATGGTCCTCCAGACTCTCCAGCTTCCTTAGCTATCTTATTTATCGAATCTCCTCAATCAGTAGCCCTCTGCTCGCATTCCTCACTCCTTCTTCTGGCTGTTCCCTTCTCTCCTTCCTCTTTCCTCTTACTCATATTGCACACAGCTCCTCTCAACCCCTTTTACCTAAGATCTAAGTGATGATAAGCAGCATGGCCTAGTACATAGAGTACAGGCCTGGGAGTCAGAAGGACCTTGATTCTACTCCTGGCTCCACCATTTGTTTGCTGTGTGTCCTTGGGAAAATCACTTCAGTACTCTCGGGCTTCAGTTAACTTATCTGTAAAATTGGTATTAAGACTCTGAATCCCATGTGGGACAAGAACTGGGTCCAACCTGATTTGCTTGTATCTTTCCCTCTGCTTAGTACAGTGCCTGGCACATAGTAACCGCTCAACAAATACCACAATTATTATTATCATGATCTTCTATCTACCCCAATAATTTAAAATAATTAATAAATAAGGTTTTAGTTTCACGCTTACTATGTGTCAAGCATTGTTCTAAGCACCGTGGTAGATGCAAGCTAATCAGGTTGGACACAGCCCATGCCCCACATAGAGATCCACAGTCTAAATCCACATTTTAAAGATGAGGTAACTGAGACAGAGCTTAATGCAATACCTGGCAAATAGTAAGCACTTAGCAAATACCAAAATTATTTTCAATTATTAGAGTGAAATTCCACAACCCCAGCAGCTCTCCCATGATTGATTATCTAACTCCCAAATTTTCTCATCCCATCATCTAACTCTTACATTAAGGTATTTATTGATTTATGTACAGTCTCAGCACGTGGAAAAACAGATATTCCACTGAACATTTGATTTGATGTATTCTGATTCCACTATTTGCAAATAGTTCTATGTCTGTTTCTTGCAGTGAAGTGCAAGCTCCTTTTGGACAGAGAACATAGCTTATGCTCCTGATGTACTTCCTAATTGCTTACATTCAGTTGGTGTGAAATAAATAATTGTTATTACTACTACTACTATTACTATCACTACAACACTACTATTATTACTAATTATAGTACTATTTCTGCTCTCAGTGCTCAGCCTCTAAAGCAGTACTTTGCACATAGTAAGCACTTAAAAATGCCATCATTATTATTATTTTTCTACCACTTATACTACTATTACTCCTATTATATTACTAGTATTACTATTCCTTTTACTACTACTACTACCACTACTAGAGAGTGAGGGCAAGTGAGCAGTAGAGAAGGAAGGTGATGAACTTAGATGGCAAAGGAATATGCCTGGCTATGTGAGCACCACCTTCATAGGTCAAATTATTTTGGGGACACCTTATTAATAATAATGATCATTATCACATTTTTATAATTTTACTTGGAAAGAGCTTTTTATGTACCAAGCAGTGTACTCATCAATGAGGTAGATACAAGCCCGTTATTGGGTAGGAAGTGTCTCTCTCTGTTGCTGAAATGTACTTTCCAAGCACTTAATACAGTGCTCTGAACACAGCAAGCTCTCAATAAATACGATTGAATGAAGAAATGAAGAAATGAAGATCCTCAGGTTGGACAAGGTCCTTATCCCTGAGGAGGGATTAGGATTTAATACCCATTTCACAGATGAGGAAACATTGCTACAAAGAAGTAAAGTGACTTGCCCAAGAGAAGAGATTTGACCAAGGTCATGCAGCAGACAAGTGGCAGAGCCAGGAATAAAACCCAGGTGCTCTGACTCCCAGGCCCGGGAACTTTCATCTGGGCCTCAATGCTTCTCAGTGAATTTTTCAGCCAAAATGCCTTATCCTTTTCCCCAAAAGGATTGCTTTACGATGACTCCCATCCAAGAACATCTATAGAACAATGTGAATCCAGAGATGCAGACCATCTAGACAGATATGTGTCCCATTGGGAGGTATTGAAAGAGGTACTTTAAATCATCCTTGGACATAAAAAAGTTACGCTGAGGACCTGAATAGTAAAAGGTACATGGGTGTTTGTTTTTTGGTTAAGGATCTTGTGATCAGAAGGGGCAAGAGGACAGATATGGGTAGGGGAAACCAAAGGGGAGACCCTGGAAAATCCTTTCCCAAAGATAGTGAGAACATAAGACCTTAACAAGACCTCATATCATTTCTCCACACTTGAACTATGAGGCCGGGGCGGGAAGTCATTATTTGAATCACACCCCAAGCAGGGTCTTTGCCCAAGGCAGCTGCATCGGAACTCACTGAAGGACCACATTATCCTCCTGGACACAGCTCTATATGGCTAACGATGAATGATCAACAACTTCTAATATTTGCCTTCTACCTCTTTAACTTCCCCTTTCTCATAGGCCAGTGGTCTTTGAATTTATTCAAAGCATGCTTGAACTGACTGATATTTTCTTCTACCTCAGCTTTCTGTTATGGAAAATTCTATACATTCAGTCCTCAGTGGAATGAGAAGTAAAGGGGAAAGGGTTTTTAAGTTTATCAATAATGTGACCAGACATTATCAGAATCAGAATCAAAATCAGAAGAAATTGCATGTGGGAGGCGAAGGAGAGGTGCTTAGTCTCATCCCGGTTCTGGGGAATGACCAAAGATTTTGCTGAACTGATTATGCCTTCTCACTCAAAACTGTCACTTTCCTTACCTTGTTGAATCCTGAGTTCCACACAATGTCCTCCTCATTAATTATCAAGTTATTCCCCATAGATGCCTCAGGCTTAAACTCTCCGACCTTCACTCGCACGCACCCATACAAATTGTATGACTGTAAATTCAGTATATCGTAACTTGGGACTGATTCAGTGCTTCCGTAAATATCTCGGTGGTCCCCCATGCTGGCACTGAATTGATGCTGCCTCAGGAAGGAATGAAGCTGCCAGAGAGAGAGTGAAAAGGCACAGAAACTCAGATGAGAGAGAGAAGTTTCAAACTGCCTGGAGGGAGCTCTGCTGCTGGGAACTGGCGGAGAATCTTACCTGCCATGGAGAGGGCACCACTGATTCCTTTGCCCCAGACGTTTCCATTTCTGACTTGGACAAAAGCATTTCATGAAGAGCACGTGCCACCCGATACATAGCACTGTACAAAGTGTGCTTTAGCCCAGTCAGCTCAAAGTCAGTGTTAAGCAAATTTAGGCTATCAAAGCTCTCATTTCCATAGCAGATAGTCTTCCGTGTGTGTTTTCTGTGTTGTGAAGCTTCAAAGACACAGCCTATTTGGGCTTGCCAGAAATCCTTGAGAAAAACATCATTGGGGTATTTGGAAGGGCTAGCTGCTTGAAGGAAATCTTTGTAACCAGGTACACCATTCGTGTGGACAGAAAATGACAAAGAACCTATGAAGGAATTTTCATATAGATGGTAATCATTACTGACAGTGTCATCAAAATGAGCTGTGTTGACCCAAACTTTCCCTCTAACACCAAACCAACTGACAACCCATTTAAACATGATGAGAGAGTCGATGTCACCATAGACAATGGCCACATTGGACGACAAATCATTCATCTTTTGATACAATTTTTGTACTTGTCGTGTGCCATAGTAGTCAGTTTCAGGAATCCTTTCTGTTAAGGCCACACAAACTCCGTGACGGCTCATCTCCTGTGTCAGGTCCCAGGTGAATATTTCCCCTTCAACGTTATTGGAAACAATCAGGCTGACCCAGGTCCAGCCAAAATGCACCAACAGCCGAACTATTCCCCGCTGCTGAGCGGTATCCCTGGGGGCCACCTGGTAGAGATAGGGGAACTGCATTGGATCCCTCAGGCTGGCATCAAAGGGGCCGTAGGTGATCTGGTTGGGAGACAACGAAGCTCAGTAATCGTTCAAACATTTGGATTTGGAACCTCAAAGCAGAATATTGACATGCCAGGAACTGGATTGCAGGAAGACCCCTTTGTTATGCAGCATATTGATATGATATGCATTGCTACACCCAGTTAGCATTTCTAATTTGTTTAAATAAAATTCTGTTTTAAACAAAAGATAACAAACCAAGTATAATGTCCCACTGGAAATAATGTTAAAAAGTCGATGACTCCCCACGGTTACCCTTACCTATCAAGAAAAATACACAAAGAGTTTAAAAGCAATGAAAATATCAAGAAATGTAATTAATGCATTTTCTAGTTAACATCATTTGTTAACATAAGTGATTGCTCAAATTCATGATTTTGATCAACTATTCATTAGCAGATATATCACATATTTACCACCCCGCCCACACACTTAATTTACATGGGATTGCTCTATTATTAATACTACTACTTACTAGTCTTAAAATGTCATGGGGTCATCATAAAAAACTCTCTAAAAGAAGAGCAAAGAAGAGGGGACCCCTGTATGTGATCACTGAAACACTGTCACCATAGTTACAGGGCACAAGGCAAAATGGAATTGGGCTGAGTCAGATCAAGGAAGAAAAAAGGCACAGTGGTCCCATGTAAATGGTTCTGAATTTTCACACAAGAGGACAGAAGCCTTTAGCTGATTCCCTTATCTGGCTAGACCTGCTTCACGGGCAGGTTCTCAGGTCGCATAGGGCTCTGAGCTTCTGCTGGACCCCTGAAGGGAAGAACCAGGGTGGGGGCTGCTACTTGGTGAAATCAGGGGGCACCCTGGCAAAGATCAAGAGAGCATCGTGGCCTAGTATAAAGAGTACGGGCTTGGGAGTCAGAGGAAATGGGTTCTAATCCACCCTCCACCACTTGTCTGCTCTGTGATCTTGGGCAAGCCACTTACTTCTTTGTGCCTCAGTTACCTCATCTGTAAAATAGGGATTAAGACTGTGAGCCTCACGTGGGACAATCTGATTATCTTGGAACTACCCCAGTGCTTAGAACCATGTTTGCCAAATAGTAAGCGCTCAACAAATGCCATAATTAGTATTGCTATTATTATTATCATTATCATTATTGGAGGAATGAACTGCAGGAACTCAGATTGGAATAGTGCACTGGAAAGAGATCTAAAGACTGAGAAACCCAGCTGGGAAGGAACCCAAATTGGAATAATCACGCGGTTTTGTTAGATATCATTTGACCTTTTACCTTTGTTTCTTACCATGTATTCTAACTATTCATGTTTCATCCTATGAGATTAATTGTTTTTCCCTCCAAATTTGTGTATGTTCTCTATTCTCTTACTCTTACAATTCCCTTACTCTTACAATTTCTTACTCTTACAAATTCCCTCACAATTTAACGCAATTGGTCAAGGGAATCAATAGATGTGTGGAAAAGATAATAGAGTTCATATATATATTGCTTAATATGACCAAAACATAGATGAAAATACATATCTAGATACATATTTAACACCACAGCACTCTCCCCTCCATTCCGTCCTGGTACTGCAGACTTGGCAGTCCCAGCAGAGTGATCTCGAGGGGACTCCTGACCCATTCTGGTTTCATTCCAGTACCTGCAGTCCCATCCACTACAACACCTGGCCTACAACAAACTCTGCTTTGCAGATCGTGGATGACATTTTTCAGGGAAATATCGAGAACATATATTATTCACTGCCGTTTTCTTCAATATGCCATTTAAATACTAGGGCATTGTATGGACCTCTGAACGTGGTAAATGGAAACAAATTCACAAGTATTATTTAAACCACTTCATGTGATAAAGAAACGGTCCTGATCAATTCTTAATCCTGTGATAAATGCTCCTTTTCCGATTACCCCCATTCTGATTGCTCTCCCTATTCACCAAAATTTCCAGTGCATCATTTCACACCAGACAGCTTTAACATTCCTTAACCAGAGAGCTCAGCTTTCCATGGACAAATAGCCTGCCAAAATGCCTGCCCTTCCCAGCTTCCCACTTCGCAAGAGTGCTTACTACAGATCCCGGGTTTGGCTTTATTCATGATTTTCCCACCCTGATCACTTTCAGATCTCGTGCCAGTCACTGGCCCCCGGGGGGGGGGGAGGGCAGAGTCAGGCCAGGACAGAGACCCTGGGGCCTGGAAGCCACAAGGTCTGCCCATCTCCCTCTTGGAGGAACGTGCTCATCCTCAGGTCAGCGGGGGTGCAGTCATCCCCGGAGGGTAATTGCATTTTGGAACCCTCGGTTCTTCCCGTTCTGCTGAAGAAATTCCCCTCGTGGCAACCAAGATAGAAGGACCAGTCCCTTTTCCCCACACGAGGATGTGCAGCAAAAGGACCAGACCTCTCTTTCCATCTCCTTCCGCACAACAGAACAGCATAAGGCTCAGTGGGTACCTCTCCTCTGTGGGGAAAAGATTCAGGAACCAGGACTCCATCACAGTGAAGGGATTTCCAGTTTCTCCCTCTTTGGGCTGTCCCTGTCTAACAAGCACATAAATATTTCACACCAGACCCATCACCCAGTAAATTTTTGAAACAAAGGAGCAGAGAAAAGGCAGGAAACCTCGAACTTATCAGAGAAACAAACTGAGCTCTGTGCAGATTTCCCGAGTCGCTTTCAACAGTTAGGTCATAAAATGCATCTGACAACACAACTATGGGAATCTGGAGAATTTCTGCCAAAGAAGTAGCTGTTTCCAGACCTCGAAGTGTGGGGAGAGATTGAGAGGGTGTCTAGTGCATTAGGACAGTGATTAGGACCAAGCACAGATGCCCTACCTGGGGGAACTTGTGGAATCCGATGACGTTGGCCATTACGATGGACAAGGTCGACCTGATGCCTCCGATAATGGCCACCAACTTGTTTCTCTCCTGGCAGCTGTAATTGGGAACTGTTCGCCCCACTCCCGAGAGCAGCATCAGAGACTGCTCCACAGCCAGCCTCTCCCGGAATAAGGTATCATAGAAGTGGAATACCAGGGAGACGTTGGGCAGGAGGCTGGGGTCCTTGTTGATCTGCTCCACGGCAAACACCAGGGCTAGGACGTGCTGATTATGTTTGGAAACGCGGCTATAAGGAATGGGGGAGAAATTTTTCACAGCTCTGTTCCAGGCACTTTTGCAGTGGGGTTAATGGGTATGGAGAATAGGGGCTGAGATCTGGTGACTGGGAATATGAGGGATGAAAGTTATTGGCATCTGGGAAGTAAGTGGCTGGGGGCGTTGGATGCTGCAGTATTTGCTCCTTGAGCAGAAGCAGTCTGTTCTTCCTGTGGGGGAAAGTGAGACATTTCTGCCTCACTAACGAACCAGCCCAGAGGGAATGGAGAAAAAGCCATAATGAGCTGTCAGAGCTGCTCTTTGCTCTCTGGCACTAAACGTCAATTAGGTCCGGGAAGGACAGAGAAAAAAGCCGAAGGTAGAGAGGTTATGGAGCAGGGAAATACCTCGGCAAATTGCTCAGTGAAAACAGCAACAGTGACAGAGTCAAACCTTGCCCCAGCCCCTCCGTCTCTTGGACAACAGAAAAACCTCCCTGTTCATCCCTACCCAATCAAAACTTCCCAAGGACATTATCAGTGCAAATGACACTTACGCAAAGTTCCTATCAAAATAATGAGGATATCTATCAAAATCTGACAGATGTCCCTCAAACACATTCAGAGCTAAGAGGGCTCCGATCACCAGATCCCCATCTTTGTAGTAGCCCCGTGAGTATACCCTGCGCAATGAACATTGGCTCCCGGAAAGAGAGACCGGAGACGTCAGTAGCCACAGCCAGAGCAGTCGCGGCCAAAGAAGCTGCAGCAGCATCAGGACCGAGTCTCCCGATCCCAGAGCTGTCGCCCTGAGCATGTCCTGAGCTGAGGACAATGTCGAGCCCTAGACTACCCGGCTACTCTAGTCGATTAAGAAGGGATGATCGCTGCTAGCAGAAATGTCCCCTTAAGGGAGACAGTACTGTCTCTCCCTGCAAAACAGTCTGAGTCCTAGCCAGCCCCAGCTAGGAGCCATTCGGTGAGCTTTTAAAGGCTCCGTGATGATATTGCTTGAGGAGGCTTCCCATAGGCTCCAAATTCCCCTGATAAGGAAATGCAAGAACCTCCCCGCCCCGCCACGCCACTTCCCTCCCTCCCTTCCCTTCTGCTCAAGAGTACCTGTGCTCTTAACAACTCTTGGGATTGTCTCTGTCTAGAAGGTCAACACCTGGGTCCATGCTTCTATTGCCAGCTGCCTTGCGACAAAATAAATCTCACTCTTTTCCCTCACCTCTCCCATGCCACTCTGAAAACCCCAGAGAATCAGAAGTGGAGCCTGTATGATCTCACACTGAGTTACCCACCATGATAGGGTTAGGAAACATGATTCTGTCTTCAAAGAAACTGTAGTCTAGCTGGGGAGGCAAACATCAAATGAAGTCGAGAAAGGAGGATGAAAAGAATGAGAGATGACTATGTCAATGAGTTGGGTGCTTGAATAGTAGGGTCAGTAAGACAAAGGAGGAAGAAAAGATTGGAGAAATGACTATGTTAATAAGTTGAATGGCGAGGGAGTTCGAGACAAAAGGAACAGTGTGAGCCAGGTTAGAGGCAAGATCAGTCAATCAATCAATCAATCTATAGTATTCCTGTGTACTTTCTACGTGGAGAACACTGTACTAAATGCTTGGGAAACTACGATGCACTAGAGATGGCTGTGTCCCCTCCCCCTCTCCCGGCTAGAAGGAGTTTAAATTCTGCAGGGGAGACGAAAATGAGGTCGACCTGATTAACCGCTATCTACCTCAGCCCTTAGAACAATACTTGACACATAACCAGCACGAAATACATAGCATAAAAAAAAAGAAAACAGTTGGTTTGAATGGAACAAAGAGTTGACGCTGTGGGGTCGTGAGAGATGAGAATATTTGAGTAGGAGGGAGAGAAGTGATGGAATGCCTTAAAGCTAATGGTCAGGATCATCTACTTGATGTTCAGCAGTGGATGGCTTTTCAGACTAAGAAACAAACTCAAGCAGAAACAATACATTAAGCTGATTGTCCCTACAACCTGGGAAGCATAAAATGGGAAGAAACCAGAGCTGATCCCTGAGGGAAATACAAAGTAATGATTGAACAGGGAAAACTTATTGGGAAAACCACCGAACCAGAATTTAGGAACATTTGGTCCTAATCCCAGCTCCACAGCTTGCCTGCTGTGAAAACTTCTCTGTTGCCTCAGTTTCCTAATCTGTAAAACGTAGTTTAAATACCAGTTTTCCCTCCCCATGAGACTGTGAGCTCCATGTGGCTCAAGAGTTGTCTCTGATGGATTATCTTGTACTTACTTCAGGGCAAAGCAGAGTATTTTACAAATAATAGGAGTTTTACAATAGTCCTGCTATTTTTCTTATAATTTTCATTATTGTTAATACATGGTAGAAAAGGTGAGTTGTCACTGATAAACTGAACTGGGAAAAAGAGAGTGAAGGCCAGGAGGCTAGTACAGAGGGTATTTCAACTCCTTGTGGAGAGGAAATGTATCTGCCAACTCTGTTGTGTTGCACTCTTCCCGTACTTCGTAGAGTGCTCTGCACACAGTTAGCATTCGATAAATAACATAGATTGATTGATTAACTGTTTGACATCTGACAGAAAGTCTGTGGAGTTGTTGATAATGATGTGAAATTTAGGAATAAGGAAATTCTGAAGGGAAATTAGGTGTTGGAAGGTTTTTGTAATGGTATTTGTTAAACTCTTATTTTCTGTTAGACACTGCTCTGAGTGCCCAGGTAGACACAAGCTTAATCAGGTCGGACACAAACCCTGTCCCACATCAGGATGACAGTTTATCCCCATTTTGCAGATGAAGTAGCTGAGGCACAGAGAAGCTAAGCGACTTGTCCAAGGTCACATTTCAGACACATGGTGGAGGCGGAATAAGAAATCAGATCACTCTGACTCTCAGGTCCATGCTTTATCCACTAGACCACACAACGTTTCTCTGTGAATTGAGATACGATGGCTCCTCATGCCCCCGTAATAAGGAGCAGCCTGATTCGTCTGTGCTGCTTTGGATTCCCACACTCTTTATGAGAAGCAGAGTTGTTTAGTAAATAAAGCACAGACCTGGCAGTCGGAAGGACATGGGTTCTAATCCTGCCTCTTCTACCTTTCCGCTGTGTGATCTTGGGTAAGTCACTTAGCTTCTCTGCGACTCAGTTATCTCATATGTTAAATGGTGATTAAGACTGTGATCCCCATATGGAACATGGAATGTGACAACCTGAATAGTTGTATCTCTCACATCACTTAGTCAAGTGAACGGCACATAGTAAGCTCTTAATAAACACCATGGAAAGTGGAATTACAGTTAGCTGCTCTATAGAACTCAGTGTACAGAGTCAGGAAGTGAATGTGGTGTGCTCAACAGCTACCAAGGTGATTCGATGGAAGTTCCAGAGTCACTGATATGGTCAGTCAGCGGTGCCCAGGACACTGGATGCCTGGTTCCTTGAAGATTCCTACTTGTTTGGTTGGAGATCTCACCCTCGGGGCAGTCCCAGAGTTGTAGCCCTGAACCTGCCTTGAGTTGAGGACGATGCTGAGTTCCAGATCATCCGGATGCCTCTGTCCATTCAAAAAGGATGCTTGCTGTCACTTAAACCGTCCCTCTAAGAGAGGCGGCACAGACTCAGAAACATAGTCTCCCTGTCAAACCGTCTGAGTTCTAGCCAGCCCCAGCTTGGAACTGTTCAGTGAGCTTTTATAGAATCTGGGCTGATACTGTGTGAAAAATCTTTTTCACAGGCTGCAATTTCTCCTAATAAGGACGGGGCAGAATGGTCTACCCTTTTTCCTCCCTCCCCTCTCTTCTTCTCAAGCAGAGACCAGCACAGTTCCCGTGCTCTGATTCACTCTCGACATTGTCTCTGTCGAGAAGACCTGCACCTGGGTCCATGTTTTTTTTTACCTGCTCCCTAACAACAAAATAAATCTTTCTCCTTCCCCTCACCCCTCCTTTTTCACTCTGGGGACCCCGAGAGGAATACGAGTGAGGCCGGTTTGATCTCACAGAGTCATGCCCCTGGTTCTCATAGATGGAATTTTCTCCCACTCTCACTGTCATTCCCAAATGGCCTGGTCCAACCGGCACCCAACAAGTCAAGGAAGAGAAGCAAGATCCCTTCCACTTTGCTGTGGAATTGTTGTGAATGCACCACCAACAATCTGTATGTAGGTGGGATGCTTATATAACAGCATAAAGTGAAAGGGAGGCTTCTCTCTGGAAGTAAAGCACTCTGGGAATTTACAGTCAAAGACTTATGCCCAAAGAAAGCAATGGATTGCACTGAAGGAGTCATTGACGAAAACTGGAAAACTCCAGAGGGGATTTAAATTCTGGGTACAGGTCTCAAAAACTACATCTGATGGAATTTTTACTTGCTTTCCCGAGAATGGGATGTGCCCTCTAGGTAGTCTCTCTGGGAATCCCTCCCTCTTTGCCTGGTAGTCTTTTGTGGGGATTTTAAAAAGTTACTTCATCAGCCTCACATTATTTGCAACTGATGATTTCCAGACGTTCCACAGATTCCTTCATTTTGGTTGCCCAGACCATTCAAGTTCTCTGTCCTGCCTTCTCTACCTAGTCCTGACCTGTCTGTTCTGAGTCCAGTTAGGTCTTTTATTAGCTTTTTTACTGCTTACCTCAATCCCTGGGATCAACTTTTGTCACCCTTCTTCTAGCTAACTTCTGTCCTTATTTCCTGTCCTCAAATTTCCATTTTGGTTTCTGTGGCCTTTTTTGACTATTAAATCTAGTCCGAGGCAGGGTTCAAGGTAAACTGGGTAGAATTAGAAAATTCCCGAAAATGAAGCTAGTAGTGAGTACTGTGGAAAGTATTACTTGCAAAAGAGTTGAGCCTAGTGAAGCAGCTGTTTTAAATCCCTAAATTTTTCAAATCACTTATGTATAGAGTGGCAGACACACTTTTAGAATTTCTGAATGAGGCCTTCTTTTAATCCCTATGGAGGCATGGAATCCAGGTTTTGCTAAGTATGGTTTCCAGAACCCACTGTGAGTCACGGTCAATATGTTAACACTACTGAGACCCACCCTCTTTAGATCTTGCTCCCTTCAACATTGCTGTAGAAACAGGACAAACAGTCACTACTCCAGGTGGTGCCCTTCGAGTATAACGTCATGGCAAGTTGCCGGGTATATTGAGACACCAAACCTGGACCGAAAGCACTCTGTTAATACGACTGATTGATCAGCTCTAGGCTGAGAGCAAGAGGGGGCTGGACACTGTCCGTCGTCCTGATATATCATGGGCTTCCCTTCATTCCTGGTGCATGGCAACAGAGTTGGGGCAGGTAGGGGCCATTAACAGCACTGAAAGGTGCAGGGAGTTTTCTAAGGTAAATCTCTGCGTCGGGGAAAACATCTACATATGAATAAGATCTTAGTATCACTAGCAATGGGAATAGCAATAAGGGGGTGGAGTAGATATTGGGGGACAAGTGAAGGGAATAATCAATAGATTATTCATGAAACTCCAGTACGGGAAATTTGAAAGAAGACCACATGAGCCTGTAGGAAATAACTGAAGATCTGATAGTGTAGGAATGATATTTATTATTTGCCTTGGAATGAGAATAATTCTTTGACAAGAGAGTATGAGATCAAAGCAGGCTTAACTACAAATGAACAGATATATACCCACACACAAGCTCACTAAAGTCTCACTGTTTAGGTTGGAGAGGCTTTAGAAATGAGAAATAAATTGCAATATATTGAGCACAGACAGTGCCAATCCCAGGAGAGGAAATGGTTCAGTGTCAGGGGCTGAGATGGTTGTTCTAGGAAGGAAGAATGAGTTCTGGTGGAATCACTTGCACGTGGCTGCAAAATCCTGGTGATAGTGGTAAAGACCGTCAATTTCTCCAAATGGGAAAGAAATCATGGAATGCCATGGACCCTCAATGGAGTTTGAAAGATGTATGGGTGTGGGGTCCAGGATTCATAAAAGTGTATTTACTAAGTGCTTACTGTATGCAGAGCACTGTACTAAGCGCTTGGGAGAAAACAACAACATAATAAACAGTCACATTCCTTGCCCATAGCGAGCTTGAGGTCTACGGGTGGGGAGAGACGGACATCAATACATATACATAAAATTACATATATGTAAATAGGTGCTGTGGGGCTGGGATAGAAGAGCCAAAGGGCGACGCAGAAGAGAGTGGGAGATGAGGAAAAGTGGGGATTAGTCTGGAAAAGCCTCCTAGAGATGTGTCTTCAATAAGGCTCTGAAGCTGGGGAGAGACTGAACCTCAACCTGCCTGCTCCAAATCTGTGGTATTGCTCTAAACAAAGAATTGAAAAGCAGTTCTCTGTGACCAAGGCCATGTTGGAAACAGAAAACTAGCTTCCAGCACCAGTGTGAATAATGAAGGTATCCTTTTCCAAAGAACAATGACAGAGTTATCAAAGATTCAATAGAGCAGAGACACCATCAGGAGTGATTTAAAGAAAAATGGATTAACTGAAATTAATGTATATATATATTGAATATATATATATACACATTAAATATTCATTATATATGTATATATAATGTATCTATATATGTATGTATGCTGATGATACTACCCTATTAGCCTAAGGGAAGAAGATTTGAAGGGCTTATTATTGGAAGTTATGGAGCAGAGCAAAAAGATGGGCCTGCATTTGAATGTCAAGAAAACAAAGATCATGGCTACTGAAAGATTAAGCATATTTATAGCAGAGGGAGAGAATATTGAAATCGTTGACAGTTTTTTCTCCTGGGATATATATTCAATAATAAAGGAACTAGTGGTCAAGGAATAAGCTGAAGATTAATGTTAGAAAGACTTGTTATGAAAAGTCTTGATAAAATCGGGTGCTGATGTAACAATTGCTATAAAAATACAAATGATCAATTCTAGGGTGTTTCCATTGACAATGTATGGATCTGAAAACTGGAGAGTGAAAAAAACGGGTAGCAAAAGAATCGATTCTTTGGAAACGTGGAGCTGGAGAAAGATTTTGCAAATGCCATGGGCTGCCCGAAAAACAAACAAATGGGTTTTGGAGCAAATTAAACCAATGTAGTCTTTGGAAGGCCAAATGACTGGATTTAGATCAGCATATTTCAGACACATGCAGAGACAATTTTTCTCAGGAGAAAACACTAAAGCTAGGAACAGTCTAAGGAAAATAGAGAAGAGGCAGATTAGCAGCTAGTTGGAAAGAAACCCCAGCAATGATAAGGAAAGACCCGTTAGTAAGGCTACGATTTAAGGGAGAAGATATGATGTTCTGGGGAAAATATATCCATAGAGTTGCTATGAATCAGAAAAGACTTAATGGCTCATCAGAGTTGGAACAGATTGGGGACCTTCGAAAACCTAAATTGTGATAAGGGACAGAGGGAAACATGACTTTCCTGAGCACTAGTCCATGGTAGAAATATCCAGGGGTTTTAATGTTGACATTCAGCTTCCTCAGTAACTGGACCCGGATGTTCGTGTCCGACCTCAGCAGGATCACATATACCATGGACCCAAATATACAACCGAGGAGCCCAGCGCTGGAGGCCAAGATGGAGAAGATCTCCACAGCCACCATGGCCTTGCCCTTGGTGCTCAAGTAGGTGGGTAGGAAGGAGATCCAGACGCTGCAGAACACCAGCATGCTGAACGTGATGAACTTGGCGTCGGGCAGATTCCGGGCCAGAAAGGCCACCGTGAAGCTGTCCAGGGCCAGGAAGCCCATGTAGCCTAGGACGCAGTAGAAGGCAGTGATGGAGCCCTCGTTGCACTCAAAGATGATGTGTCCAAACTCAGCCTGCGTGGTGAAGTCAGGGAAAAGGGGAGAGGTTCCCAGCCAGATGCCACAGATGGTCACTTGGATCAGGGAGCAGATGAGGATGACACAATTAGACACGTGGAGACCCATCTATCCCTGGAACCTGCTCCTCGGCTTGGTGACCCTGAAGGCCAGGACCACTGTAATGGTCTTGGCCAGCACTGAACCCACGGCCACGGAGAATATCATGCCAAAGGCAGTCTTTCGGAGGAGGCAGGACGCTGTGCTGGGACGGCCGATGAAGATGAGAGAGCAGAGGAAGCAGAGCATGAAGGAGACGAGGAGGATATAGCTGAGGCCGTGGTTGTTGGCTCTGATGATGGGCGTGTCTCGGTGCTTGATAAAGATCCCCAAGGTCAGGGCTGTAACCAAGGAGAAAGAAAGAGCTGTAGAAACCAGAACAATTCCCAGCAGCCCATCGTAGGCAAGGAAAGTCATGACTCTGGGGAGGCAGCGATTTCTCTGCACATTGGGATATTCTTCTTCGGGGCACTTCAGAGAGTGAGTCAAATCTGTAAGAGAAAGTCCTATCGATCAATGTGCCCCCACAAATGAGTTAGCAGGCTTGATTAGGGGAAGCAGCGAGGCTCAGTGAAAAGAGCCTGGGGTTCAGAGTCAGAGATCATGAGTTCAACTCCCGGCTCTGCCACTTGTCATCTGTGTGACTGTGGGCAAGTCACTTAACTTCTCTGTGCCTCAGTTACCTCATCTGTAAAATAGGGATTAACTGTGAGCCTCACGAGGGACGACCTGATTACCCTGTATCTCCCCCAGCGCTTAGAACAGTGCTCTGCACATAGTAAGTGCTTAACAAATACCAATATTATTATGATTTCTGCCTTGGAGGAAGTGTAGTCTAGCTGGGAGACAGTCATAAAATAAAGTAGAGAAAGGAGTAATATAAGAATGGAAAGATGGCTATGTGGATGAGTAATAATACTTATAATACTATAATATTATCAAGCAATAACAATAACAATTGTGGTATTTCTTGAGCACTACTATTTACCAGGCACTTTTGATTAATTGTTTGATAACCTGGCAGGGAGGCTGTGGAGCTGTTGACTACTACGTGAAAGTAAGGAATGGGGAGACTATGGAGGGAAATTAGGGGATTAAGGTTTATTTAGGGCATTTGGACCAGCGCTGGGATAGATACAAGCTAATCAGCCTAGAGATAGTCCATGCACCACATGAGCTCACAGTCTATATTACATATTAGATAACTGAAGAATAGAAGATTTGTGACTCCCCATGGTTAGATAATGCACACTCAGAGCGGGAACAAGAACAAAGATCCTCTGACTCCCAAACTCAGGGTCTATCCACTAGGCCAAACTACTTCTCCATGAGTTATTCTCTGTGAGTTATATCTCTGTGAGATATTCTGATCCTTTATGCCCTGAGGCAGTGAGGGCAGGCTGATTCATCTCTGCTGCTTTGTATTCCCACACTCTTTATGAGAAGCTGCGTGGCCTAGTAAATAATTCATGGATATAGGGAACAGAAGGTCGTGGGTTAACAGCCCAACTCTGCCACCTCTCTGCTGTGTGACTTTAGGCAAGTCGCTTAGCTTCTCTGTGCCTCCGTTATCTCATATGGTAAGTGGGGATTGAAACTGTGTACCCTACATGCCACATGGACTTTGTCCAACCCCTCGTATAGTACAGAGAGTGGCACATTGCTCTTAACAAATATAAAAAAGTGGAAATATCGCTAGTTGCTCTCTAGAATTCAGTGTAGGCAGTGAAGGGGTGAATGTGGTGTGCTCAACAGCCACCATGGTAATTTATTAGAAATTCCAGAGTCACTGATCTGGTCAGTCAGCGATGTCCAGGTCAGTGGATGCCTGGTTCCCTGCAGACCCTTACCTGTCAGGTTGGAGATCTCACCCTCAAGGCAGGGGGTACAATCATAGCAGCAGATGGCCTTCCCCTCCAGAGCAGTTGTCCTGAATCCAGGGAAGCAGCTGTTGCTGCACAAGGAGTGAGGAGGGGTCTGAGCATCAAGAAGGTAAAGGGGAACGTAAGAAGTTCCACTTAAACCTTCCCCTCCTCCCAACTTGCCTAATTCCACTGACAACACTGATATCCTTTAATCTGGAATCTTGGAACCATCGTCTGCTCCGTGCTGGAATTCTTCTCTCACATCCAATCTCCTGCTAGAATCTGCTCATTGTCCCTCAAAACATTATTTTTCATCTGGCCCTTTCTGTTCTACCAAACTGCCCCTTTGCTACCAATACTAATATTAGTTACAACAATATTATAATTATTGTATTTATAAAAGGCACACTATGTCTCAAGCAATGTACTAAGTTCTTGGGTAGATCCAACATACTCAGGTTGAATACAGTCCCTGTGTCACATGGAGCTTACAGTTTTAAGTAGAAAGGAGTAGGATTTAATCATCATTTTACAAATAAGGAAACTGAAGCAGGGAGAAGTGAAATGACTTACCCAAGGTTACACAGCACACAAGTAGTGGAGCTGGAGATAGAACTCTGATCCTCTGCCTCCCAGGCCCTTGGACTTTCCTTTAGGCCAAGTTACTTCTCAATTAAATGCTTTAGCCTTTTGACCCATAGGATTGCTATAAGAAGACTCCCATCTGAGAACACCTATAGAGAAATGTGAATCGAAAAATGCAGAGCAATCTCAGGGGTCCTGCCGCCGCCTCAGAGACATTTGGACCATGAGCCCCAGGGGGTTTGGTGGGGAGGAGCGTAGGGGGAGGGGGAAGGGGGGTGGCGCTGGTAAAGTGGGGTTCTAGGGCGGGGGAGGGGAGGAGGGGAGGAAGCAGAGGAGAGAGCGGGAAAGAGCTGGGCGAGAGAGACAAAGGGGAAGGAGAGCATTGGGAAGGGCAGATGGGAGGAAGGGGGGGGTGGAAGGACATGGTGAGGCCAGAGAGGCAGGTGGCAGCACTGAGATCAATTAACAATAACATGCGAAAGCGGTAATATAGTAAGATCATCAACCTCTAATATTCCCTTTCTATATCCTTATTTTGCCCTCCATCATGGGCCCCTGATCTCTCTGGTTTGAGAAATTCCATGGGCAACACCCTCAAGGGATTGAGTAGTGATGGAAATGGAGCATTGCAGATCATCAATAAGGTTTCCACACACCAGTCAGAGGATATGGCTGTGGGAGTGGGAGAGGAGATGCTTATCCAGAGGCATAAGGAGTACTGACATTTACTGGACAACTGGGGTGTGACCTAAGGTTTAGTTAGCCTGATAATGCTTTTCTGTCCAAAACTAATTGACTGGTTCCTTTAATAATTGGAGCCCCCAATATAGCATTTCCACGAATAAATAACATAAGTTTTTGACTACTACCTGTCTCTTTCCTCACCTGGAGGAATCCAGAGTTCCCAACAAATGGCCTCCTTGTTAATGATCAAGTCATTCCCCATAGACGCCTGAGGTTTAAACTCTCCGATCTTCACTTGTATGTATGTTGCTGTTTCGAATATCTGTAAATTGAGTATCTCATAGCTTAGGACTGACTGGGTGCCTCCATCAGTGTATTGCTGGTCACCATCACCAGTGCTGGCGTTGAACTGACGCTGCCTCAGGAACGAGTGGAGCTGCCAAGGAAAGAGTATAGTGAGAGATGAAATGACACAGAAACTCATATGGGAGGTTGAAGTTGCAACTACACGGAGGGAGCGCTGCTGCAGGGGATTGTGGGGGAAAGTTACCTGCCATGGATGAGGCACCACTGTGTCCTCTGTTCTGGACGTTTCCATTTCAGAACTGGAATAAAACATTTCATGAAGTGCACTTGCCATTCTATATATTGCACTGAACAAAGTGTGCTTCAATCCAGTCAACTCCATGTCAGTATTATGCAAATTTAGCTCGTCGGAGCTCTCATTTCCCAGGCAGGTAGAGTCCCGTTTTTGTTGAGAAACTTCAAAGTAACAGCCTAGTCTGATTTCCCAGAAATCCTTGAGAAAAACATCACTGGGGTACTTAGAGGGGTTAATTGCGGGGAGGAAATCGTGGAAGCTAGGCACATCATTCGTGTGGATGGAGAATGACAAAGAACCTCGGAAGGAATTGCCAGATAGATGATAATCATTACTGACAATGTCATCGAAGTGAGCCAGGTGGACCCAAACTTTCCCGGTAATACCAACCCAACTGGCAACCCACTTAAACATGATGATGGAGTCTATGTCGCCATAAACAACCGCCACACTGGCCAACAAATCATTCATTTTTTGATCCAATATTTGTACTTGTCTTGTGCCATAGACACAAGAATCAGAAGAATCACAAGAAGTTTCAGGAATCCGTTCTGTTAGGGCCACACAGACTCCGTGTCAGCTCATCTCCTGCGTCAGGTCCTTGGCGAAGGTTTCACCTTGAACGTTATTGGAAACAATGAGACTGACCCAAGTACAGCCAAAATACAGCAACAACCGCTGCTGAGCGGAGTCCCTGGGGCCCATCTGGTAGAGAGAGGGGAACTGCACCGGATCCCTCAGATTGACATCAAAGGGGCCATAGGTGATCTGGATGGGAGACAACAAAGCTCAGTTATCGCTTAAGCATTTGGATTTGGAGAACAAACAAGAACATCGACATGGTAGGAACTGGATTTCAGGTAAACCACTTGATTAGTCAGCTAATCGATATGTGCTGCTACACCAAGTTAGCATTTCTAATTTGTTTAAAGAAAGTTCTGTACTAAGCAAGAGATCATAAATCAAATATAATTTCTTATAGGAAATTGTTTAAAGCAAGCCGATGCCATCCCAAATTCCCCCGAAATGCATCAAAATAATATACATATAGTCTTTAAAAGTAATAAAAATTCTATACAGATAATGTATTTGCTAATTAACATTTTATTAGCACATACGATTGCTTAAATTGATCATTTGGATCACCTACATGATCACACGTCAACCCACATACAAGCACACAGCCACAGGCACGCATGTGCATGTGCACACGCACACACACACACATTATCTTTCCTGTTAACCCTGCCAATCTATGAGCTCTGCTTAAATCAAGTCAGGTCAGATGGCTCAGGAGACATAATTTAATCACCAGACTTACATTTGCCTGGTGATTTTTCTCTGCACTAGAAATAGTAGTTTTGGCGATGTCTGTCACAGTCGAATTGACTTTACATTATTATTATTATTATTATATAATTATAATTGTGGGATTTGTTAGACACTTACTGCGTGTGAGACTCTGTACTAAACACTGGGGTGGATACAAGTAAATCGGGTTGGATGCAGCCCCGTCCCATATGGGGATCACAGTCTCAAACCCATTTTACAGATGAGGTAATAGAGACAGACAGAAGTGACTTGCCCAAGATCACCCAACAGACAAGTGGCAGACCCGGCATTAGAACCAGTGACCTGCTGATTCCCAAACCCCTGATCTATTCAGACTGTTAACTCAACTCTATACTTTAAACTCGTTGTGGCAGGGAACGTGCCTACCAATGTTTTTCCACTGTTCTCTCTCAAGCATTTAATTTGGTATTTTGCTCACCTAAAGCACTAAATGAATACCATTAATTGACTGATGATTGGATGGGTAACCGCAGGGCAAAACCCAGCAGTTACATAGTGGGCGTTTGTATGCCCAACACATATACTTAGTTCAAAGTACACGTGACAAACCCAGGGAACTCTTTCAAAGTGAGATCACTGTGCATATTACTGGCATTATGATATCATAGTGACCTCATGCCATGATTGAAAACAAAATCTCTAAAAGAAGTGAATTTTAAAAAGTGTATTTGACTGTTAAGAAACTGTAAGCATAATTACTTGGCATAGAATAAAACAGAAATGGGCTGAGGTAGATCAAGAAAGAGAAATGGTACAATGGTTCCAGGAGAAATGGCTTTCGACTTTGGTTCAACGGGAAAGAAGTGTTCAGCTGAGTCTCTAATCTGGTCCAGGCCTCTCTCTCGCAGGAAGCATGTCAGGTGGCATAGGGCTCTGAGCTTCTGCTGGACTCCTGAAGGAGAGAAGCAGAGTGGAGGAGCTGCTTAATGAAACCAGGCGGCACGCTGGCAACAGTCAGAGAGATGAACTATACGAACCCAGATTGGAACAGTGCTCTGGAAAAAGATCTAAAATATGAGAAACCCTGCTGGAAAGGAGTCCAAAATCAGAATAATCATGTGGTTTAAACTAGATATTTTTTACTCTCATTTGTACATGTACCCTATCATGTACTCTAACTGTACTTGTTTCATGCTATATGAGTCATTGCTTCCTATTCTCCCAATCTGCTTGGGGTTTCATTCCCTTACTCAGATCAATTGGAAGCATTTGGTGAACGAAGTCAAGAAATATTTTGAACAAACTAATATCTATATATTATATCTAAATTGTTTTTATTGAGTACTTACTAGGCGGTAGGCACTATTCTAAGGATGGAATATAAACAGAGTAATCAGACTGGATGCTGACATTGTCCCACAGGGGCTCAAGGTCTTAATTTCCATTTTACAGATGAGATAAGATGCTCAGAGAAGTAAAGAGGACTATAGGGAAGTAGGTTATGCAGCAAACAAGTGGCAGAGCTGGGATTAGAATCTAATTCCTTCTGACTCCAAGTCCCTTGTTCTATCCACAAGGCCAGTCTGCTTCTCTATGATTTATCTCTAGGTGACCAAATCCTATATACATGTACATTTGTCTGTACATATTTAACAATATAATCCCTATCCACTACATCGAACAGATTGTTGAGAACTTTACTAACAGTAGTATTTCTGTAACATCAGCTGAGGTAAATGTTTGGAACACATTAGGAAATTAATTTTCATTGCATCATGCATTGAAACCAGTAAGTCAGGGGCATTTACCAGAAGATGAATAACAATCAAACCTAAAATAGTTTGTATACCTAATCTTGTATGAAGGTATGATAAAAGAAAAGTAAATCAGTGAAAACACAATGGGAAGTGGCCCATGTTTTCATGCACTGAGAATCCAAGATTATCTGTAGAATAGAACCAGAAAGGGAAGAATTTATTCAATCGTATTTACTCAGTCCTATTTATTGAGGGCTTACTGTGTGCAGAGCATGTACTAAGCGCTTGGAAAGTACAATTCGGCAACAAATAGAGACAATCATTACCCAACAACAGGCTCACAGTCTAGAAGACTGGATCAAGTGAGAACTTGGAGACTTCAGACACAGAAAGGTCTTGGAGCAAACCAAATTCCTAAGATGACAAGGCTGCTGTTTATGATGCCCGGGATCCTGTTTATGCCCAGGATCAAACAGTGAGAATGCAGAGAGTGTCAAAATGATTTACAAATAGACAATGCCAGCCCTGATCTTTCTCCTCCACAGTCTCGTATTTTCTCCTGCCTTCAGGCCATCTCTACCTGGATGTCCCACTGTTATTTTCAACTTAACATGGCTAAAATAGATCTTATTTCTCAACCGAACCTTGTCCTTCCCATGACTTTCCCATTGTTGTAGGCAGCACCTGTCTCACAATCCTCTTGTGTCACAGGTTCATGACCTTGGCTTTATCTTTGATCCATCTTTCTTACTGAACCCACATAGTCAGTCAGTCATCTAATCCTATCAGCTCTACCTTCACAACATCGCCAAAATCCACCCTTCCCTCTCCACCACTCTGCTACTATGCTGATCGAAGCACTTTATCCAATCATCCTGCCTTAATTACTGCATTGGCCTCCTTTCTGACTCTTCCCTGCATCCTGCCTGTCCCTTACTCCGGTGCATACTTCACTCTGTGACCGGATCATTTTTCTACAAAAACTTCTGTCCACATTTCCCCCACCCTCACAAACCTCCATGGTTGCCCATCCACCGCTACATCAAACAAAATCTTGTTACCCTACACTGTAAAGTGCTCCTATCTCACCTCGCTGACTACTCACTGGACCCTGGCATGCACACCTCACTTCTCCAACGCCAGTTTACTCAATGAACCTCGATCTCATCAATCTATCTCATCTATCCATCCCTATCCCACGTCCTGCTTCTAGCCTGGAACTCCCTTGCCCTTCATATCTGACCAACCTCCACTCTCCCCACCTTCAAGGCCTTATTAAAATCACATCTCTTCCATGAGGCCCTCCCTGACTAAGCTCTCATTTCCCCTAGTCCCTCTCTCTTCTGCATCGCCCTTATATTTGGATTTATACACTTTATTCACCTCAACCTCATCCCCACGACACTTGATATTCATATCCATAATTTATTTGAATGCCTGTCTCCCCTTCTAAATGATAGGTCCCTTGTGATCTGGAGCATGTCTACCAGCTCTACTCATTGTACTCTCCCAAGTGCTCAGGACAATGCTCTGGTTGTAAAGAAAAGAAAATTCTGAAAACTCCATGTACACTGAAACGGAATTCTATGGTGGGAAGATAGGCTGAAAACCTAAAGGAAGATATTAAAAGGTTAAATATTTCTTACATTTATACTACCAATTTTAAAATTTCAAATATGTAAGAGCATCATGGTTATGCAAATATAGAGTGTCATATAGATGCCATGTATCCATCGATGGCATTTATTGAGTCTTCGTTATGTGCAGGGCATTGTACTCAGCTTTTGGGGGGAGTATAGTGCAAAAGAGTTGGCAGGCACATTCCCTGCCCACATATATCACAAACATTAATCAGTTGTATCTGAGGACCTAGAGGGCAGTTCTATTTTTCTACCTCTAGATCTTTCTATGTGCTGCTATCTTTCTAGAACTTATCAGTTTTTGACACCAAGGCTCAAATTTCTGACTAGGTTAGGTTATGTTTGCTATCTTTTCAATATGGTGCTTTGTCATTTATATTAGAGACCATATTTTTATGAAACATTTTAGAATACTTTAAGAATAACCTGAAGAAGACAGAAGAAAATGGCATTAACGCGAGGAGCAGAAGACAAGGCAGAGCTAAAGATAGCTGTATATTGATCATCAAGTAATACAATACCCTTTATATCATTGTGTAATGAAATGAACAGTCACTACAGTAAATCTGTAATTTGTTTATTTATATTAATCTGTTTCCGCCCCTTGATTTTAAACACGTTCAATCTGTCAACAAATTATTAAAGAAGCAGCGTGGCTCAGTGGAAAGAGCCCGGGTTGGGAGTCAGAGGTCATGGGTTCGAATCCCGGCTCTGCCACTTGTCAACTGTGTGACTGTGGACAAGTCACTTAATTTCTCTGTGCCTCAGTTACCTCATCTGTACAATGGGGATTAAGATTGTGAGCCTCATGTGGGACAACCTGATTACCCTGTATTTACCCCAGCGCTTAGAACAGTGCTCTGCTTAGTAAGCGCTTAACAAATACCAACATTATTATTATTATTATGGCAACGGACAAAGTCGACCTGATTCCCCCGATGACGGCCACCAACGTGCGCCACCCCGGGCAGCTGTAATTGGGAATTGTCCGCCCCGCGCCCGAGAGCAGCATCAGAGACTGTTCCACGACCAGCCTCTCAAGGAATAAGGTATGATAGAGGTGGAATTCCAGGGAAATGTTGCGCAGGAGGCTGTTGTCCTTGTTGATCTGCTCCACGGCAGACACCAGTACCAGGACATGCAGATTATGTTTGTAAACTGGGCTGGAAGAAATGGGGGAGAGATTTCTCACAGCTCTTTTCCAGATATTGTTGGGGTTGGGGTCAAGGGTTTGGAGGGTTGGGATTGAGACATGAGAACTGGGAATATCAAGGATGAGGGTTACTAGGATCTGGGAAGTAAGAGACTGAGGGAATGTGTGCTGCGGTTTGTGCCCGTTGAGCAGAAGCAGCCTATCGTTTCTGGAAGGAAGAGCAAAGTAATTTGCCTAACTACACCAGGGGCCCGGGGGAATTCACAAAGAGCCATAATGAACTGTTGCCTGCTCTCTGCCACTAAAAATCAATCAGACCTGTGGAAGGCACAAGGGTCAGTTCTTGGCCCTCTTCTGTTCTCCATTTACACTCAATCCCTTGGTGAACTCATTCGCTCTCACGGCTTTGACTACCATCTCTACGCAGATGACACACAGATCTACATCTCTGCCCCATCCTCTCCCCTCCCTTCAGGCTCGCATCTCCTCCTGCCTCCAGGATGTCTCCACCTGGATGTCGGCCCACACCTAAAACTCAATATGTGCAAAGGTGAGCTCCTTATCTTCCCTCCCAAGCCCGGTCCTCTCCCAGACTTCCCTATCACCGTGTATGGCACGATCATCCTTCCCGTCTCTCAGGCCCGCAGGTTCGGTGTCATCTTTGACTCGTCTCTCTCATTCACCCCACACATCCTATCCATTACCGAGACCTGCCGGTTTCGCCTTTACAATATCGCCAAGATCTGCCCTTTCCTCTCCACCCAACGGCTACCTTACTGCTACAGGCTCTTGTTATATCCCGACTAGACTACTATGTCAGCCTTCTCTCTGATCTCCCTTCCTCCTCTCTCTCCCCGCTCCAGTCTATTCTTCACTCCGCTGCCCGGCTCATCTTCCTGCAGAAACGATCTGGGCATGACACTCCCCTTCTTAAACACCTCCAGTGGTTGCCTATCAACCTCCGCTCAAAACAAAAACTCCTCACTCTAGGCTTCAAGGTTCTCCATCACCTACCCCCTTCCTACCTCTCCTCCCTTCTCTCTTTCTACTGCCCACCCCGCACGCTCCGCTCCTCTGCCGCCCACCTCCTCACCATCCCTCGGTCTCGCCTATCCCGCCGTCGACCCCTGGGCCACGTCCTCCCGCAGTCCTGGAATGCCCTCCCTGCTCACCTGCGACAATCTAATTCTCTTGCCCTCTTCAAAACCCTACTTAAAACTCACCTCCTCCAAGAGGCCTTCCCAGACTGAGCTCCCCTTCTCCCTCTACTCCCTCTACCGCCGCCCACCCTCCACCTCTCCGGAGCTAAACCCTCTTTTCCCCCCATTTCCCTCTGCTCCTCCCCCTTTCCCTTCCCATCCCCTCAGCACTGTACTCGTCTGCTCAACTGTATATATTCTCATTACCCTATTTATTTTGTTAATGAAATGTACATCGCCTTGATTCTATTTAGTTGCCATTGTTTTTATGAGATGTTCTTTCCCCTTGACTCTATTTATTGCCATTGTTCTTGTCTGCCTGTCTCCCCCGATTAGACTGTAAACCCATCAAACGGCAGGTACTGTATCTGTTGCCGACTTGTTCATTCCGAGTGCTTAGTACAGTGCTCTGCACATAGTAAGCGCTCAATAAATGCTATTGAATGAATGAATGAATGAATGAATGAAAGGCAGCGAGAAGAGCAGCAGGTAGAGAGCCAAGGGAACTGGGAGATCGCTTGGCAAAGGTGACAGGGAAAAAGCAACTGTGACAGTGGCAAAGCTTTCCCCAATCCCTCTGTCTCTCAGAGAACGGAAACACAGCCCTGTTCATCCCTATCCAATGAAAGCATCACACTGATATTTTACCAGCACAAATGACACTTACACGAATCGATTATCAAACCAATAAGGGTATTTGTTAAATTCTGGTAGGTATCCCTGAAACACATTCAGAGCTAAGATCGCTCCAATTACTTGGTCCCCGTCTTTGAAGTAGCCCCGTGAGTAACCCCTGTGCAAGGAGCATTGGCTCCCGGAACTAGAGACCGGAGGCATCAGGAGTCGCGAGCCAAGAAGCAAGACCAGCTGCAGCAGCATCAGGACCGTTTCTCCCGTTCCCAGAGCTGTAGCCCTGATCCTTCCCTGAGCTGAGGACGATGCTGAGACCCAGATCTCCCGGCTGCTCCAGTCCCATTCAAAAGGGATGCTCCCTGACAGCTGAAACGTCCCCTTAAGGGAGGCGGCACAGACTCAGAAACACATTTTCCCTAGCAAACAGTCTGAGTTCTTGCTAGCCCCAGCTCGGAGCTGTTCAGTGAGTTTTTTTAGACTCTGGGCTGATACTGTGTGAAGAGCCTTTTTCATAGGCTGCAATTTCCCCTGATAGGGACGGGGCAGAATGGTTCCCCACTTTCTTTTCCCTCCCCTCCCTTTTGCTCAAGCATAGACGAGCACAGTCTCCGTGCTCGGATTTACTCTCGGAATTGTCTCCTTCAAGAAGACCTGCACCTGGGTCCATGGCTTTTTTTACCTGCTGGCCTAACGACAAAATAAATCTTCCTCCTTCCCCTCACCCCTCCTTTTTCACTCTGTTGAGCCCCAGAGGATCACAAGTGAGGTCGGTCTGATCACAAACAGAGTCATGTCCCTGATTCTCGTAGATGGAATTTTCTCCCACTCTCACTCTCGTTCCCAAATGGCGTGGTCCAACCGGCACCCAACAAGCCAAGGAAGAGAAGCAAGATCCCTTCCACCTTGCTGTGGAATGAATGTGACTGCACCACCAACAGGTTGGATGGAGGTGGGATGCTTACATAACAGCATAAAGTGAAAGAGAGGCTCCTCTTTGGAAGTGAAGAACTTTGGGAATTTACATTCAGAGCTTTATGCCAAAACAAAGCAACAGAATATATTAGAGGAGTCATTGAAGAAAACTGGAAAACTCCAGAGGAGATTCAAATTCCAAACTACAGGCCTCAAAAA
Organism: Ornithorhynchus anatinus; assembly: GCF_004115215.2. Taxonomy (NCBI): domain Eukaryota; kingdom Metazoa; phylum Chordata; class Mammalia; order Monotremata; family Ornithorhynchidae; genus Ornithorhynchus; species Ornithorhynchus anatinus. The sequence goes on along the minus strand of NC_041752.1, from coordinate 7,700,132 downwards.
CTAACTTATGTAATTGTAACTTACTTTCCAGAGGATTTGATTTACACTCTAGCTAGTCTCTGAGAGGCCCTCCCTCTTTGATTGGGAGTCTTTTGTGGGGATTTTAAAAAGCTGCTTCTTCAGCCTCACCTTGTTTGTAGGAGACGATTTCCAGAGTTCTCATGGATTCCTTCATTTTTCTTGCCCAGTCTATTCGGGACCTCTATCCTGCCTTCCCTATAGAGTTCTGATCAGTCTATTCTGAGTCTATTCAGGTCTTAATCACCTTTTTTTTATTTCCTACTTCAACATCTGGGGTCAGACTTTTGTCAGCCTTCTTACAGCTAATTTCTGCCTTTACTTACCAACCTCAAAACTTCTTTTGCGTTTTTTGATTACTAAATCTAGCCGAAAAATGAATCTAGGCGTGGTTACTGTGGAAATTATCACATGCAAACAAAGCGAGGCTAGAGAAACAGCTGGCTTTAGTTTGAGTTTTTCCTATCATTTGTGAATGGAGAATGCCTGACACGCTTTTGGAACTTCTTTATAGTATAAGGTCTTCTTCTATTCCCTAAGGAGACATGGAATCCAGGTTGTTGGAAGTATGGTCTGCAGAACCTACTGAGACTCATGGTCAGTAGTTTAGCACTACTGAAACCCATCATATTTGGATCCTGCTCCCTTCAACATTGTTGTAGAAACAGGAGAGACAATGACTGCTCCAGGAGGTGCCCTTAGAATATAACCTCACCGCAAGGTGCCAGGCAGATGGAGATACCGAACCTGAACAGAAAGCGCTCAATTAATACCACTGATTGACTAGCACTAGGCTGAGATCAAAAGGTGGATGGTCACTGTCCGTCGTTCTGAAATATCAGAGGTTTCCCTTCTTTCCTAGTAGATGGGAACGGAGTTGAGGCAATTAGTCACCGCAAAGCACACTCGAAGGTTCAGAGGTTTTCCATGGGAAATCTCTGCTCCAGGGAAAACTTCTTCAAGTGAAACCTAGGAAGGAATTGATTCAAAAACTGTGGAAAGCAAGACAACTGCTATTTCCTCCTTTCCCTCCTCCAGGCATAGCATCTCACAGGGAAGAAACAGCTCAGGCAAGTCTCTGATCCAAATCCTTGGAAAGACCTCAGACAAGAATGGTTTTTGTACCTCAAGCCCAAGTCACCGAACACCTGGTGTCTGGATAAAGACTTCCTCCTTGAAATTTGAGATGAAATTTCTAGACATGTTTGCATCATTTGAGAAAATGTTAATTGAAATCCTAATGGGGTATGAGCCAGGAAAGTTGAAAACACGATTAGAATATATTGTGAACCACAAGTAATAATGTTGGTATTTGTTAAGCGCTTACTATGTGCAGAGCACTGTTCTAAGCGCTGGGGTAGACATAGGGGTATCAGGTTGTCCCAGGTGGGGCTCACAGTCTTAATCCCCATTTTCCAGATGAGGGAACAGAGGCACAGAGAAGTTAAGTGACTTGCCCACAGTCACACAGCTGACAAGTGGCAGAGCCGGGATTCAAACTCGTGACCTCTGACTCCAAAGCCCATGCTCTTTCCACTGAGCCACGCTGCAAGTGAAATTGCAGTATGAGTAATTTGAAAGAAGACCACATGAGCCTGAAGAAGAATGAAGATCTAGCAGTGTAGTATCGGTATTTATTAAGCATATGCCTTGGGGTGAAAACTACTCTTTTTGTTGCGTTGCGATGAGAACAAAATAAGCTTAAATACAACTGAACAGATTTATAAACACACCTGAGCCCACAAACGACTCACCGTTTAGGCTCGGGAAGACAGGTTTTAGAAATGAGAAATAAATCACAGTACATTCAGCAACAGACAGTGACAATCCTAGGAAAGGAAATGGTTCAGTGTCAGGGGATGGGTTGGGCTGTTCTATGAAGGAAACATGAGTTCTGATGGAATCCCTCGGTTGTGCCTGCAATATCCATGTATAGGTCTTAAAGGCCATCAATTTCTTCAAATCAGAAAGAAATCATGGAATGACCTGGATCCTCAATGGGATTTGAAAGATGTATGTATCTAGAGTGACCATCAACTCAACTGCTCCAAATCTGTGGTATCGCTATAGCCAAAGAATTGAAAAGTAGCTCTCAGTGTCAAAGATGTTAGGGCCATGTTGGAAATGGCCTAACTTTTAGTACCAATAGGAACAATGATTGTACCTTTTGTCAAAGAACAATTAAAGTGCTTTCCAAGATTGAATACAGCAGAATCACCATCAGGAGTGATTTTTTTAAATGATGTCACAGAAATTAATATGTGCATTAAAAACCCGAAATCCATTGATTTTTTTTGGAACTGATTAGAGTTAATAGAGTTAATTAGAGTTAATACAAAATGAGGGCCTTCCAAAATCTAAATTTCGATAGGGGAAAGAGGGAAACATGAGTTTACTTTGCACTAGTCAATGGTAAAAATATTAAGGGGTTTTAATGTTGACATTCAGCTTCCTAACTGGTCCCCGGTGTTCCTCTCCGGCCTCAACAGGATCACATAGACCTTAGGCCCAAAGATACAGCCCAGGAGGCCAGCGCTGGAGGCCAAGGTGGAGAAGATCTCCACGGCCACCATGGCCTTGCCCTTGGGGAACAGGTAAGTGGGCAGGAAGGAGATCCAGATGCTGCAGAACACCAGCATGCTGAGCATGATGAACCTGGCCTCATTAAAGGTGTCTGACAGATTCTGGGCCAGAAAGGTCACAGTGAAGCTCATCAGATCCAGGAAACCCATTTAGCCTACTAAGCAGTAGAAGGCAGTGACTGAGCCCTCGTTACGTTCAAGAACGATGTGGCCAAACTCAACCTGCGTGTTGGATTCAGGGAAAAGGGGAGAGGTTCCCAGCCAGACCCCACAGACGGTCACTTGGAGCAGGGAGCAGATGAGGAGGACACAGTTAGACATGCAGGGGCCCATCCATTCCTGGAACCTGCTCCCTGGCTTGGTGGCCCTGAAGGCCAGGACCACTGTGATGGTCTTGGCTAGCACCGAAGCTGCGGCCAAAGAGAGTATGATGCCAAAGGCAGTGTGTTGGAGGATGCGGGACACTGTGCTTGGACAGCCAATGAAGATGAGGGAACAGAAGAAGGAGAGCATGAGGGAGACGAGGAGAATGTAGCTGAGGCCGTGGTTGTTGGTTCTGACGATGGGGGTATCTCGGGGCTTTATGAAGATCCCCAAAGTCAGGGCTGTGATCAGAGAGAAGAATAGAGCTGAACAAAGCAAGGTAATTTCCAGTGGGTCATCAGAGGAGAGGATTTCTCACCATCTCTGCATTTCCATTTCTCCTCCCTTCAGGATATCTTTATGTTGACCTGCCTCTGGTATCTCTCAATATGTAAGAAACCGAACTCATTTTTTTCCCAAATCCTCTTTTCCATCTATATTTCCCATCACATCTGACACTCTACTATCTTCCCAATGTCCCAGGGCCATGAACCTTGGCCTCTAGGATCTCACAATCTAAGAATTAGGAGGTAGGTGTTGGGAATTTAGCAACAGACACAAAACGAAAGGCTAATAATGTAAAAGGCATAGACGATGACAAACGTGTCAGAACAGCAAGGTGTTAGGCTCAACATTCACAGAAGTCACAGTTATGACCACACCCAAGGCCTTCTCATCATTCTCAAAGTTTAGAAGATGTGCTGCAGATATTTGTCTCCTTTCCCGGGGTGGAGCAGGTGACCTGGGGAACACCGGTCTTCCAGGGGAGGACAGCAGCATTCCTATCTGACTGGTCACGAGGACTGGGATCAGAAAGACCAGGGGAACCACTCATGTGTTTACAGCTGGTCAAGGCCTTGCCTTCCTAAAATGAAGTAGGGGATTATTGGAATCCCAGTTTTCAACAAATTCCATTTTTTACATCGATTGATTCGATAAAATAATTAGCAGTGGCCCAGCTTTGATGGTGACCAAGCCAATTGAGAGGCAGCCTTGAAGTTGGATGCTCTGGGAGGTGTTGACTCCTCTTCTGGTTTGTGGATCCCACTCCCAATCTCAATTACTTTCTGCATTCCTGTCTGGAAGGTGAGGGAGTAGGAAGAGGTGTGAACAGCAGTGGCCCGGGTGTACGGAGAAAGATTTTAGAGTTGCTGAGCTGGTCAGCCAATTACCTCTGCAGCTCGCACTGCACAAGGAGTGGGGGGTTGGGGGGAGGCGACGTCTGAGCATTGCAACCGAGAGGAACGACAGTGAGAAAAAGTGGTTATCAGTTGGGAAGGGAGAAGGAGATGCCATGGGAATGTGAGCACTAAGGAGTGATAAGGGATGTGCCTGATTCTTTAGGAATCATCTTGATTCCTATTCTGGGCTTCTTACTGGTATCGATGAGAGACAATTCAATGTCTTCATATCCATTCCAAATATCCTATCCCTTTACCCTCCATAAGATTGCCTTAAGGAAACTCCAACTGCACATTAAATATGGGAGAAAAGTGAAGCTAGAGATGCCATTGGGGAATGCCACAGAAAAGGTTATTTCTGGAGTATTCTTTCTCATAAAAGGTTGATACAAGGGCAGAAAAAGTACACATTCCATTAGGTGCTCTAGTCTCACAGACCTGTGTTCATGTAGGCAGGAAGTAAGAATGTGATCTTCAAAGGGTATTCATTCATACGCTCATTCATATTTATTGAGCATTTACTGTGTGCAGAGCACTGTACTAAGAGCTTGGAAAGTACAATTCAGGCAGGAAATAGAGACAATCCCTACCCAACAACAAGCTCACAGTCTAGAATGAATAAACAGAAGTCGCCCAGAAAAAACTTTTATCAATAATAGCATGGAGGTATGGTTATTGCTATTATGAGAATTAGTGTAGTCTATTGGAAAGAGCACGGGTCTGAGAGTCAGAGAACCTGGCTTCCATCTCTGGCTCCTCCTCTTGTCTTCTGTGTGATCTTGGACAAGGAACATTACTTCTCTATGCCTCAGATAACTCATCTGTAAAATGGGGAATAAAAATGCGAGTCCCATGTGGGAAAGGGACTATATCCAACCTTATTATCTTATATCCACTGCAGCGCTCAGTAGAGTGCTTGGCCCCTAACAAATATTATTAATAATATAATGCCAGGTCTGGATCACTACTACATTCTTTGAAAGAGAGTATATGAACAATGTGATGACTGAGTCCCTGGGAATCTGTCTCCACCAGTAGCAACTGGAAAAATCAAGATATAGGTTCTAGTTTACCTCTTGGATACCCAGTCTCTCTGGTGAAAGATGAACTATCAAAGAGCCTTATCATTTCCCTTCTATAACCACCCTTTCCCTTCAGTAATCCATAATGGTTTGAAGGTCCTGAATTTATCCAGGTCACTTGAATGAGCTGTTATTTTCTTCCTCCATTGAATTCTTCTTCTTCCTGGAGTGACAGATTACATTTATTTATGCCCTTCTGGGCGTCTCCTTCTTCTTTTGTATTATGCTCTCCCAAGCACTTAGAACATAATAAATGCTCCATCAATACTGATTGATTGATTCCGCATGAGGCACTACTTTAGAAAGAGTTTGGGAAATTATCCAGAAAAACCTCAAACTAATCAGAGCCATTGGGTGTTGGGTTGGGGAGGAAAGGTGCTTACCAAGGCAGAAGGAACTCAACCCCTTACTGGACATTTGGGGATTGACTAAGGGTTTGGCTGGACTGGTAAAACCTTCTTATAAATGACACACGAATGTTATTTTTTTCTTTCACTTTTCTCACCTGGATGAATCTTCTGTCCACACAATGGCCTCCTCATTAATGGTCAAGTTATTACCCTTAGAAGCCTAGGGATTAAATTCTCTGACCTTCAGTAGCACAAATGTAGCCCACCTGGATACCTGTAAATTCAGTATATCGTAGCTCAAGACTGACTGGTTGTTTCAATTTTTGTATTGCTGGTTCCCAAGGCTGGTATTGAGCTGCCAGGGAGATAGATAACAATAATAATAATAAGTGATATTTGTCAATTACTTACTCTGTGTCAAGCACTATACTAAGCACTGGGGTAGTTACAAGATAATCAGTTCCCACACGTGGCTCACAGACTAAGCAGGAGGGAGAGCAGGTTTTCAATTCCCATTTTGCAGCTGAGAGAACTGAGGCATAGAGGTTAAGTGAATTTCCCAAGGTCACACAGGAGGTAAGTGGCGAAGCTAGATGTAGAACCCAGGATCTCTGACGTCCAGGCCATTCATCTTTCCTTGAGGCCTCATTGCTTCTTTCTACGGGACTACAAGACATATAATATAGGGAAGGGAAGTTTTCAATCCTAAACGAAGGAGACTCTGTCCTAGAAGACTGCGGGGAAACCTTACCCGTCGTGGAGGGGGAACCATGGTGTCTTCTGCCACACTATTTTGCCTCTCCGACCAGGACAAGAACATTTCATGGAGCCCACGGGCCAATATGTATACAGCATTGTACATGGTGTACTGCACCTCAGACATCTCCACATCAGTGTTTTGCAAGAATTGGCTCTCCAAGCTCTCATTTCCCTTACATTCATACAAGGGCCCTTTGCTGACATAGTCTGCAGATCGAAAGTAACAGCCGAGTTCAGCTTCCCAGAACTCCTTGAGAAAAACATCATCCAGGTACTTCAGAGGGTTCATTACTCGATGAAAATCTTTGAAATTAGGAATCTCATCCGCGTGGATGGAAAATGACAGGGAACCTTGGAAGAATCTGTCATAGGTGTAATAATTATTACTGGTACTGTTTTCCCAAGGAGCCGTGGTGATCCAGACCTTCCCGCGAAAATCAATACAAGTGGCAACCCATTTAAACATGATGAGGGAGTCGATATTACCATAGACAATGGCCACATTGACCAACATATTATTCATTTTGAAATGGAATCGGCGGGTCTCTATTGTGCCATACTATTCAGTTTCAGGTATCCATTCTGTAAACACCACACAGACTCTGTTCCTACACATCTCTCCTGTCAGATCCCCGGCCAACGTTTTACCCTGAACATTATCGGAGACCAATAGACAGACCCAGATCTAGCCAAAATGCACCAACCGTCGGGCTGTTCCCCGTTGCTGGGCAGTGTTCCTGGAGGTCATCTGGTAGAGGGAGGCGAACTACATTGGATCCATCAGGGTGGGGTCCAAGGGGCTGTAGGTGATCTGGATGAAGATAGCCCAGCTCAATAATAGTTTAAACATTAAGAGTTGAAGAAATGAGAGTATTAGAGCAGTATGAACTGGATTTGAAGATAAAATTATTTTATCATGAAGCTAATGTAAATGCACTGCTACACTTCCTTCAAAGTCTTAATGGGTTCCAAAAATATTGAGAGTTAAACAAAAGGGCACTAAATTCAGAATCGAGTCCTCTGGAGAATAATGCAGAACACACTGATGCATTCCTGATTTCTTAAGAAAAGCTCAAAACAGATTAGATATACTATTTAAACGTTATTTGGAGTTAATGTCGTTAAAATCAATTCATCAACAAATACTGTGCATTAACTTAGGCGATTGTTTAAATGTGCAATGTTTAAATCATAAAACGTTAACAAACATGCACACACATGAAAATTGAGATTGTTCTCCCTTTTGACTTTACCAAACCTAGTTTAAATGTCAACTTGACTTTCATTTAAGTCCAGACGGTTCAACACAGTAAATTTTATTCCCGGGAGTAAGGCCAAGGTGGAAAACCCAGGACTTCGGCAGCTGCCTGCCTCCCACCCAGACCCCCCCAACGCGTCGCACTCTCTGACCTACATACTTTTATAGAAGCAGCGTGGCTCAGCGGTAAGAGCACGAGCTTGGGAATCACAGGACTAGCGGGAATTTGTGGAATCCTAGGTTATTGGCCATGGCCTGGGACAAGGGGGATTTGACCCCGCTGATGACAGCCATCAGTTTTCTCCACCCCTGGCAGCTGTAATTGGGAACTGTATGCCCCGCTCCCGAGAGCAGCATCAGAGACTGCTCCACGACCAGCCTCTCTCGGAATAAGGTATCAGAGATGTCGAATCCAAGGGAAACGTTATGCAGGTGGCTGGGGTCCTTGTTGATCTGCTCCATGGCAAACACCAGGGCTAAGACGTGCTGGATGTGTTTGGGGACACGCCTGCAGGAACAGGGAGTGAGGTTTCTCCTAATTTTGTGAAGTATTCCACACGCAGTACATGCCTAATAAATTTTACTACTGCTTCTAGAAATGAGGACTTTGTATGATAGCTTGGTGCTGCAGAGCTCGAGAACTGGGAACTGGGTGGGGGAAGTCAGGGAAGAGGGCTGTCAGTAGCTTGGGAAGGCAGAGGCTGGGACTGTTGAGTGCTGCAGTTCTTCTCATGAAGCAGAAGCAGCTTGTCTTTGGCAGGAAGGGAGAGGAAGGAGATTACTAAGCAGCAGGCCCGGGGGAAATGAGAATTGAGCTGATAGCTGCAGCCTGCTCTCTGGCATTAAAAAGCAATCAGGCACGCGGAGGATGGCGAGCAAAGTAACAGGCAGAGAAACGACTGAGCGTGTAGATTCCTCGCCCAAGCTGCTCAGCAACATTTATCAGTCACAGCATGCCCAGCCGCCCTACTGCTCAGAGAATGCAAACAATTTATTGTTCATTTCCAACCTTCTAGCACATCTCACAGACATTATAGCCATATCCAGGAAACACGACACTTATGCAAATTTGATGTCAAACCGAAAAGGATATTTGCTGAACTCCTTGGGAGTCCCTTCAAACACATTCAAAGCTAAGATCCCTCAAGTGAGCAAATCCCCATCTTTGTAGTAGCCCCGTGAGTAGTCCCTGCGCAAGGACCACTGATTCCCAGACTCAGAGAGAGGAAGTGTCTGGAACCACAGCCGCAGCAGCAGCAGCAGCAACCACAACAGGACCGCGTTTCCACGTCTCAGACTGTAGCCCTGAGCCTCCCTTGAGCTAAGAATGATGCTGAGTCTCAACCAGACCCCAGTCTGAGTCACTGGAACCATCGATTCCCCGTTGCGGGCAATCACAAACTCGGACACACGCGCACACACACACACACACACACACACCTGGGAAGCAAGCCTGAGTTCTGAGCAGCCCCAGCTCAGACTTGTTCGGGAGGTATTTAAAGGCTCAGAGGCTCTGAGTTACCTTGTTATTGACGGTGGGGGAGGAAGACATTTTCTCCTGTTGCTTCAACTCCACCGGAGACGTCGTTTTCCCCAAAGCCTCAGCCACACTGGCGAACGTTCCGGCGCAGAAGTCCGGCATGTGTATCCGTTCTTCTATTTCCTGCAAAGAATAAACAATATCCCTCCATTCCCCCTGCCTCCTCCATCCGCTCTGGTGAACCCCAGAGCTTCAGGATTGGGATCTAGCTGACTTCACACATACTTGATTTCCTTTTCCTAGGCAGGGAACAATGTGCAGCTCTCTCGACGGGCCCAGACTCTCCTGGTCCAACCAGCGCTTAAGAGGCCGGGAATAGGGGAAATACTCTCGTAGGTAGAAGACTACCAAAGCCATCAGTGGTAGCTACCAACTTCCCTTCTCCTTGGGTTTGTCCTCAGCTTTAGTCTCCTCTTGCCTCTTAATTGGCCTCTCTTAGAGGAGCTCAGCGGAGCTACATCAGATCGACCGGAAGCTTAGTTACAATCCGTTCCACTCCCCTTTTGTTTTTCCACCCACAGTACACTGACAGCAATTCTGAGCATATGTCTGAGTACAGAAGGGATCACGCCTTCGCTCTTTCTGTTTATCTCTATTTTTCTAACATTTAGAAAAAGTATTTCCCGAAAACACTTGCGGTGGAAGCCATGGCCTCGGGTTCCAGATTTCGTTTCAATTTCTCCATTAATGACTCTCAAGGAAACATCTACTTACAGTTTCAAATTCGGCCCCATTCTACCTGCTACTTGGGCCTCTTTTCTTGTCATCTTCTAAATCACTTGCTCCCACTCTTCTTTCTAAAAGATATTTTCAATTTATTCTATTTAGATAGCCCTTTCTATAGTATCTTCAGATATACCAGTTTCTCCCAATTAATTTATCACTCAATAGTAGTCAGCTCTTTCATTTCTACTTATTCATTCTCCTCTTCCACTAAACCCATTTTGCACTCTTTATTCTTCTAAAGCTATATTTTAACTTACTTTCTTGAAATTTCAATTTACATTCCTGCTAGTCTCTCCGTTATTCGCTCCCTCTTTGGGAGTCTATTTGGGGGATTTTTAAAAGATGGTACTTGTTAAGAGTATACTGTGTGCCAGACACTGTACTATGAGCTGAGGTAAATACAAGCTAATCAAATTGGACATGCTGCATGTCCTGCATTGGACTCACAGTCTTAATTCCCATTTTACAGGTGACATAACTGAGGCACAGAGAAATTAAGTGAGATTTGCCTAGGGTCACACCAAGACAAGTGACGGGGTCGGGGTTAAAACCCAGATCCTTCTGATTCCCATGCCCGTGCACTGGGCATGGGAGCTAGTAGGAGCCAACTCTTCTCTTTCCCAGAGAGTGCAGGAGCGTGGGAGAATTTGAAGCCCCCTCTAGAGAGAATGGTAGGGGAGACTGTGTTATCTGGGAAGAGCCAAGTTCCACTGAGGGCAAGGATGGGCAGCGACTGGGTCAAGTCACTGGGTCAAGGATGAAGGGAAGCTTGAGCACAATGGAGTGAAGGTTCCACAGGCCACACTTGGCTGAGGATATGGGAAGGGTGCGTGGTTTGAGGGCGGTGCAAGGGATGAGGAGGGTTGAGAGGTGAGTGAAGAGGGCCAGCATATGGGGAAAAAGACCATGGCCTAGTGGATAGACCACAGACTTAGGAGGCAGAAGGACCTGGGCTCTAATCCCAACTCTACCACCTGTCTGCTGTGTGACCTTGGACAAGTCACTTCACTTCTCTGGACCTCAGTGACCCTATCTAGAAAATGGGGATTAAGACTGGGAGCCCTATGTGGAACAGGGATTGTGTCCAAGCTAATTACTTTATATGTACCCCCAGCATTTAGTACAGTGCCTGGCGCATTGTTTAATAAATAGCACAAGTATTATCGCTATTATTATTATTATTGTTAAGGGGTGATGAGGAGGGGTGATGAGCCCAGGGGGCAGGGGTGGAGGGTTTAGAGGGAGGGGATTGAGGGCACATGGAGTAACTAAGGCGTAAGAGAAACGAAGATAGTATTTGTTAAGGGCTTACTATGTGCCAAGCACTGTTCTAAGCACTCGGGTACATACAAGGTTATCAGGTTGTCCTAAGTGGGGCTCACAGTCTTAATACCCATTTTTACATATGAGTTCACTGAGACACAAATAAATTAAGTGACTTCCCCAAAGTCACACAACTGACAAGTGGCGGAGCCGGCATTAGAACCCATGTCCTCTGACTCCCAACCCCGTGCTCTTTCCACTAAGCCACGCCCAGAGCTGCAACAGTTGACCAGTAGAGGCCAGTGGCCATCGCAAATTATTCTAGTAGATGGGACCTCCGTGGCTTCCAGATCGGGGGAATCTAATCCACAAATCCTAAACTGTGATTAGTAAATCATTGGAGAGGCCACCCAGAGTGATTGTTAACAAGTCGTTAGTTGTAATGGCGATTGTGGCCACCTTGTTATCTGCTAGGTGAGTCGCTGTCCTGCTTCGTTGGCAGGACGTTAGGTTTCCCCGAGGCCACCCAGGGCGATTGTTAACAAGTCGTTAGTTGTAATGGCGATTGTTGCCACCTTGTTATCTGCTAGGTGAGTCGCTGTCCTGCTTCGTTGGCAGGACGTTAGGTTTCCCCGAGTTCGAAGGGTGGAGATGATGGGGGCGGGGGACGGGAATTTGGAAATTTCAGCCATTTGGAGAAGTTGGAAATGAGGTGCATGGAGGCGGGGTCTCATCCTTCTGAGCAGTCCCAGACCTCCGCTGGGCCGGACTGGGGAGACGATTTCCCCTTTGAGTTGAAGCGGGAAGAAAAACGATGGCCTAGTGGACAGAGCACGGGCCTAAGAGTCAGAAGGACCTGGATTTTAATACCGACTTCTCCACTTAATAATAATAATAATGATAGTGCTTGTTAAGTGCTTATTATGTGCCAAGCATAAACTCTAGGGTAGATACAAGGTAATCAGGTTGTACCACGTGGGGCTCACAATCTTATTCTCCATTTTACAGATGAAGTAACTGAAGCACAGAGAGGTTAAGTGGCTTGCCCAAAGTCACAAAGCAGACAAGTGGTGGAGACGGGATTATAACTCACGTCCCCTGGCTCCCAAACATGTGCTATTTCTACTAAGCCATGCTGCTGTGTGCCCTTGGGAAAGACACTTGTCTTCTCTGTACCTCAGTTCCCTCATCTGTAAAATAGAAATTAAGACAGTGAATTTCATTTGGAATAGAAACCGTGTCCAAGCCAATTATTTTTCATTTACGCCAGCGCTTAGTACAGTATCTGGCACACAGTAAGCACTGAGCAAACACCACGATTTCTACTGTTATTATTTTAAGGAGGAGGAGGAGGAGAAAAAAGAAAGGGAGAAGGTGAGAGGGTTGCCTCTAGGCCAAATGTCAGATGGATTTGCTGTTTGAGTTGGGTGCCCTCAGTAACTGGTCCCTGGTGTTCCTGTCCGGCCTCAGCAGGATCATATAGACCTCGGGCCCAAAGATACAGCCCAGGAGTCCAGTGCTGAAGGCCAACATGTCTAAAGTTGAGCTCCTTATCTTCCTTCCCAAATCCTGTCTTCTCCCTGACTTCCCTCCCACTGTGGATGGCACGACCATCCTTTCCGTCTCTCAGGCCCGCAGCCTTGGTGTCATCCTTGATTTAGCTCTCTCATTCACCATCCAATCCAATCCAATCCGTCACCAACACCTACCGGTCTCACCTCAAGCGCTTAGTACAGTGCTCTGCACATAGTAAGCGCTCAATAAATACTATTGAATTGAATGAACCTTTACAATATCACCAAGATCCGCCCTTTCCTCTCCATCCAAACGGCTATCGTGCTGGTACAAACTCTCATAATATCCTGACTGGATTATAGTGTCAGCCTTCTCTCTGATCTCCCTTACTCCTGTGTCTCCCCACTCCAGTCTATTCTTCATTCCGCTGCCCGGATGATCTTCCCACAGAAACGCTCCGGACATGTCACTCCCCTCCTTAAAAACCTCCAGTGGTTACCTATCAACCTCGCACGAAACAAAAGTCCTCACTCATGGCTTCAAAGGTCTCCATCACCTTGCCCCCTCCTATCTCACCTCCCTTCTCTCTTTATACTGCCCACCCCGTACACTCCGCTCCTCTGTCGCTTACCTCCTCTCTGTCTCCCGTTCACACCTATCCCGCCATCGACCCCTGGCCCACATCCTACCGCTGTCCTGGAATGCCCTCCCTCCTAAAGTCCACCAAACTAACTCTCTTCCCCTCTTCAAAGCCTACTGAGAGATCACCTCCTCCAGGAGACCTTCCCAGACTGAGCTCCCCCCTTTTCCCTCTGCTCCCCCTCCACTCTCTCTCCTCCTCCTTCCCTCTTCACCTCCCTTCAGCTGAGGCCCCTTTCCCTCTGCTCCCCTTCCCCTACCCTCGCTACCCCACCCTCTGCTCCTCCCACTCGCTTCCCCTCTCCTCAGCACTGGGCTCATTTGTATATATTATTTATTAACCCTAGTTATTTTGTTAATGAGGTGTACATCCCCTTGATTCTATTTATCGTGATAATGTTGTCTTGTTTTTGTTTTGTTCTGTTTTGCTCTGCTGTCTGTCTCCCCCGATTAGACTGTGAGCCCATCATTGGGCAGGGATTGTCTCTATTTGTTGCCGAATTGTACATTCCAAGCGCTTAGTACAGTGCTCTGCACCTAGTAAGCGCTCAATAAATACTATTGAATGAATGAATGAATGAATGAATGAATGAGGAGATCTCCACGGCTACCATGGCCTTGCCCTTGGGGCTTAGGTAGGTGGGCAGGAAGGAAATCCAGACGCTGCAGAGCACCAGCATGCTGAACGTGGTGAACCTGACCTCGTTGATCGTATCTGGCAGATTCTGGGCCAGAAAGCCGACCGTAAAACTGACCAGGGCCAGGAAGCCCATGCAGCCCAAGATGCAGTAAAAGGCATTGACAGAGCTCTTGTTGCCCTCAAGAAGGATGTGGCCAAATTCAGCCTGCGTGCTGGAGTAAGGGAATGAGGGAGAGGTCCCCAGCCAGACCCCGCATGGTCACTTGGATCAGGGAGCAGATGAGGACCATATAGATAGGTATTCGGAGGCCCATCCATTCCTGGAACCTGCTCCCCGGGTTGGTGGCCCGGAAGGCCAGGACCACTGTGATGATCTTGGCCAGCACCGAAGCCATGGTCACGGAGTATATGATGCCTTAGGCAGTTTGTCGGAGGCGGCAGATCGCTGTGCTGGGATTTCGATGAAGATGAGGGAACAGAGAAAGGAAAGCATGAGGGAGACGAGGAGGATGTAGCTAAAACCACGGTTGTTGGCCCTGATGAGGGGTGTATTCCAGTGCTTAATAAGAACCCTAAGGTCAGGGCTGAGATCAAGGAGAAAGAAAGAGCCGTGCAATCGAATGCAACTCCCAGTGGTTCTTGGTAAGAGAGAGATCTGATCACTTTGGGAAGGCAGCGATTTTACTCCTGGTTTGGATACTCATCCTTCCTTCCTCACCTCAGACAATCTAATTCTCTTTCCCTCTTCAAATCCCTACTTAAAACTCACCTCCTCCAAGAGGCCTTCCCAGACTGAGCTCCCCCCTTTTTCCCTCTGCTCCCTCTAGCCCCCTTCACCTCTCCGCAGCTAAACCCTGTTCTCCCCTCTTTCCCTCTCCTCCTCCCCCTCTCCCGTCCCACCCCCTCAGCACTGTACTCGGCTGCTCGACTGTATATATCTTAATCACCCTATTTTTTGTTTATTTTGTTTAATGAGATGTACATCACCCTGATTCTATTTAGTTGCCATTGTTTTTATGAGATGTTCTTCCCCTTGTCTCTATTTATTGCCATTGTCTGCCTGCCTCCCCCGATTCGACTGTAAGCCCGTCAAAAGGGCAGGGACTGTCTCTATCTGCTGCCGACTTGTACATTCCAAGCGCTTAGTACAGTGCTCTGCACCTAGTAAGCGCTCAATAAATACTATTGAATGAATGAATGAATATTCAAGACATTTCATACATTAGGTAGCATCTGTAAGCAGAAATTCCACCTGTCAAAATCCGTCTTTCCCATCCCCTGGACCAATTCTACTCCAAGGAATCTACAGATGAAGCTATTACCATAAATTCCTACCAGAGATGTGTGGGGATTTGTTCCTTATGGCTGCCAGATACTGGGTGCTCCCGGGTGTTCCTGGGGCGGTTGCATAGGGCTGTTGCTTAGGTACTAAGTAGCCAAAGTTTTCATTTAAGGTAAAAGGAACAAATCTTTTCCTGGCCGTGAGTAGCAGAGATGAGGACTAGAGTGTTTCTTCAGGAAGATGATACGGGCAGCGGAATGAAGAATAGACTGGAGCGGGGAGAGACAGGAGGAAGGGAGATCAGAGAGAAGGCTGACACAATAATCCAGCCGGGATATTATGAGAGGCTGTACCAGTAAGATAACCGTTTGGGTGGAGAGGAAAGGGCGGATCTTGGCGATATTATAAAGGTGAGACCGGCAGGTCTTGGTGACGGATTGGATGTGTGGGGTGAATGAGAGGGCTGAGTAGTCAAGGAGGACACCAAAGTTGCGGGCTTGAGAGACGGGAAGGGTGGTCGTACTGTCCACAGAGACAGGGAAGTCAGGAAGATGACAGGGTTTGGGAGGGAAGATAAGGAGCTCAGTTTTGGACATGTTGAGTTTTAGGTGGCGGGCAGACATCCTGTTGGAGACGTCCTGGAGGCAGGACGGGAAGCGGGAAGAGAGAGGAGGAAGGGAGATCAGAGAGAAGGCTGACACAGTAGTCTAGCCGGGATATTACAAGAGCCTGTAGCAGTAAGGTAGCCGTTTGGGTGGAGAAGAAAGGGCGGATCTTGGTGATATAAAGTGAGACCGGCAGGTCTTGGTAACGGATTGGATGTGTGGTGTGAACGAGAGACCCGAGTTAAAGATGACACCGAGGTTGCGGGCCTGAGAGACGGGAAGGATGGTCGTACCATCCACGGTGATAGGAAAGTCAGGGAGAGGACCGGGCTTTGGAGGGAAGATGAGGAGCTCAGTTTTGGTCACGTTGAGTTTTAGGTGGCGGGCAGACATCCAGGTGGAGACGTCTTGGAGGCAGGAGGAGATACGAGCCTGAAGGGAAGGGAAGAGGACAGGGGCAGAGATGTAGATTTGGGTGTCTTCTGCGTAGAGATGGTAGTTGAAGCCGTGAGAGCAGATGAGTTCACCAAGGGAGTGAGTGTAAATGGAGAACAGAAGAGGGCCAAGAACTGACCCTTGAGGAACTCCAACAGTTAGAGGATGCGAGGAGGAGGAGGAGACTGCGAAGGAGACCGAGAATGACCGGTCAGAGAGATAAGAGGAGAACCAGGAGAGGACGGAGTCTGTGAAGCCAAGGTGAGATAAGGTGTGGAGGAGAAGGGGATGGTCTACAGTGTCAAAGGCAGCAGAGAGGTCAAGGAGGATTAGAATGGAGTAGGAGCCATTGGATTTGGCAAGAAGGATGTCATGGGTGACCTTAGAGAGAGCAGTCTCGGTAGAGTGGAAGGGACGGAAGCCAGATTGTTAGGGGGTCCAGGAGACAACGGGAGTTTAAGAATTCTAAGCAGCGAGTGTAGACGACTCGTTCTAGGAGCTTGGAAAGGAAGGGTAGTAGGGAGATAGGGCGATAACTGGAAGGGGAAGTGGGGTCGAGAGAGGGTTTTTTTGGGATGGGGGAGACATGGGCATGTTTGAAGGCAGAGGGGAAGAAGCCATTAGAGAGTGAGTGGTTAAAGATAAAGGTTAAGGAGGGGAGGAGGGCAGGGGCGATGATTTTTATGAGGTGAGCGGGAATGGGGTCCGAGGCACAGGTGGAGGGGGTGGCACTTGCGAGGAGGGAGGAGATCTCCTCTGAGGATACTGCAGGGAAGGATGGGAAAGTAGGGGAGAGGGTTGGGGTGGAAGGCAAGAGGGGGAGGGGTGACTTTGGGGAGCTCAGACCTGATTGTCTTAATTTTAGTGATGAAGTAGGTGGCCAGATCACCTATAGCCCCTTTGATGCCGACCTGAAGAATTCAGTGCAGTTCCCTTCTCTCTACCAGATGACCTCTAGGGACACCACTAAACAGCGGGGAATAGTTCAATTGTTGCTGTATTTTGGCTGGACCTGGCTCAGTCTCATTGTTTCCAATAACATTCAAGGTGAAACCTTTGCCAGGAACCTGTCACAGGAGATGAGCAGACACGGAGTTTGTGTGATTTTAACAGAATGGATTCCTGAAACTATGGCACAAGACAAGTACAAATATTGGATCAAAAGATCTATGATTTGTCGGCCAGTGTGGCCGTTGTCTATGGTGACATAGACTTCCTCATCATGTTTAAATGGGTTGCCTGTTGGGTTGGTGATAACGCGAAGGTTTGGTCAACCTGGCTCACTTTGATGACACTGTGAGTAATGCTTATCACCTAACCGACAGTTCTTTCAGAGGTTCTTTGTCATTCTCCACCCACTACGGTGATATGCTTCCTTTTCAGGATTTCCTCCTAACAGTTAACCCTTCTAAGTACCTCAGTGATGTTTTTCTCAAGGATACCTGGAAAGCCTGAATAAATTGTGTCTTTAAAGCTTCACAGCATACAGACCTGACAAGGTACAAAGCCTGAATGGGAAATGAGAGCTTTACCAGCCTAAACTTGTAGAACACTGATATGGAGCGGATTGGGCTAAAGCACACTTTGTGCAGTTCTATCTGCACTTGCGGCACTTGCGCTTCATGAAATGCTTTTGTCCAGGTCAGAAATGGAAATGTCTGAGACAGAGGACACAATAGTGCTCCATTCAAGGCAGATAAGATTACCCCGACATTCCCCTGAGGCAGAGGTCTCTTAGAGCAGTTTGCAACTTCTCTTTTTCATGTGTCTGTGTCCTTTCATCTCTCACTATACTCTCTCCATGGCAGCTCCACTCATTCCTGGGGCATCGTCAATTCAACGTCAACACTGGTGACCAGCAGTACACTGATGAAAGCACCCAGTCAGTCCTAGGCTATGATATACTCAATTTACAGGAACCCTTTTGGGATAAGTTGAGACCAGTGAAGATCGGAGACTTTAAATCTCAGGTATCTGAGGGAAATGAATTGATTATTAACAAAGAGGCCATTGTGTGCGATTTAGGATTCCAGCAGGTGAGGAAAGAAACGGTTTTGATTGTGAAGGCTTTATCAAGTCAACTAAACACTTGGTCATTCCCCACTTTCTCATTTGCCCACAAAGGGGGAGTACACCCTCTGACTAAGCCCCTCCTCACCCCCTCCCACACCCATTTCCTCCGACTGGCAGGTGGTAACTATATTGATATTCTCCAAAACTCTCTCCCCATCACTTCTCAGTCCCCTGGGGGTGTTGCCTATGGAATTTCTACAACAGAAAGGCCAGTCACTCATCATGTAAGGGAAAGTAGGGATCTAGAAAGAGATGAGTAGACTCTGATGATCATTTATCTTTAGTCTTGGGTGTCTTGTCCAGGAGGATAACCAGGATATGGTACCTTCATGCATCCTGGCGCTACTCTCTTGGAGAGAAACCCTGGTTGAATCTGATTCAGTAATAATAATTCCCTGCCTCATAGTTCAAGGGGGAGTAACTAAACCATTTGTGCAAGGTCTTACATTCTTGCTGTCCTTGGGAAAATATTTTCCAGGGTCTCCCCTATGGACTCCCCTAGCAATATCTGGGCTCCTACCATGTCTAACCAGAAAATCCTTGACAAAACGAACAAGCAAAAAACAAAAACCAATCAGAAAAACCAACTCAAAGCACACAAATAAAAGAGAAACCTATGGACCTTTTGCTATTCAGGCACTCTGAGTAAGTTTCATGTCCCCATAGATGGCCTTCATTTCTCGATTCACATTTCCTTATAGGTGTCTTGAGGTGGGAGTCTTCTTGAGGCATATCTATGGGGCAAAAGCTAAGGCATTTTCATTGAACATTTAATTGAGAATCGGCAGAGCATAGAGGAAATTTCATGGACCTGGGAGTCAGAGAATCTGCCTCCAGCTCTACCACTTCCCTGCTGTGTGACCTTAGTCAAGTGGCTTCACTTCTCCCTGTCTCAATTTTCTCAACTCTAATATGGAGATTAAATCCTACTCCTTCCTATTTAGACTATAAGCTCCAAGGGAGACAGGGACTAGAACCCCCCGGAGTATCTTGTATCTACCCAAGAGCTTAGTACATTACTTGGGAGATAGTAAGAACTTAAGAAACAGAATAATTATAATATTGTTATAACTAGTTTTAATATTTTTATTGTCATTACTGTAGGAGCTGTTTGGCTGAAGAGAAAGGGCTTGATCTGAGTAATGTATTTTGAGGGAAAATGAACAGGTTCTAGCAGTAGTTTGGATGTGAGAGAAGAATTCCCCTGAGGAGCTGGTGATGGTTCCAAGATTCAGGTTCTGAGGATGTCAGTGTTGTCAGTGGAACGGGGCAAGCTGGAAGGAGGGGAGGGTTTAAAGAGGCCTCTTACCTTCTCCTTTCCCTTCCTGATGCTCAGACCCCTCCTCACTTCGTGTGCAGCAACAGTTGCCTCCCTGGATTCAGGAAAACTGCTCTGGAAGGGAAGGCAATCTGCTCCTATGATTATACCCCATTCCTCGAGGGTGAGATCTCCAACCTGACAGGTAAGGATCTAAGGGAACCAGGCATCCGGTGGCCAGTGCACTGCTGACTGAGTATATCAGTGATTCTGGAATTTCTACCAAATCAGCATGGTAGCCTTTCTTCTTCCTCAGATCCCCCTCCCGTCTGCATCACCTCAACTCACTCCCTTTGCTCTTCCCCCCCACCTTACAGCACTTATGTATTTATGTATGTATGTATAATTCTATTTATTTCCATTGATGCCTGTATTATTGTTTTGAAGTGTACGTATCTATAATTTTATATATTTATATTGATGCCTGTTTACTTGTTTTTATGTCTGTCTTCCTCCTTCTAGACCGTAAGCCTTTTGTGGGCAGGGATTGTCTCTCTTTATTACTGAGTTGTACTTTACAAGCGCTTAGTACAGTGCTCTGCACACACAGTAAGAATGAATGAATGAATGAATGAATGTTGAGCTCACCACATTTACTCCCACTGTCTTACCATCTACAATGAATTCCAGATAGCAACTAGCAATAAGTTTGCTTTTTTGTGGTTTTGGTTAAACACTTATTATGTACTACTCACTGTGCTATGTGATGGGAGAGATACAAACTTCCCAGGTTGGACACAGTCCATGCCGCACATGGGGCACACACCCTCAATCCCCATTTAACATAATAAATAACAGAGGCACAGAGAAGTTAATTGACTTCCTTAAAGTCTCACAGCAGAGAAGTGGCAGAGCTGGAATGTTAAGCCACATCCATCTGATTCCAAGGCCCATGCTTCATTTACTAGGCCATGCTGTTTCTCATAAAGAGTGTGGGAATCCAAAACAGCACAGAAGAATCAGCCTGCCCTCACAACAGGGGCATAAAGGATCAGTATATCTCAACTCAGGGAGAAGAAGGGTGTTGTAGTGGTTAAAGCCTGGACTTGGAAAGTAGAAGGATCTGGATTCTAATTTCAGCCTTGCAATGTGCCTGCACTGTGACCGTGGAGAGTCACTTAAATTCTCCATGCCTGTGACCTAATCTCTAAAATGGGGATGGACTGTGAGTCCCGTGCGAGATGGAGAAAGTGCCTAATCTGATTAGTTTTTGTAGATTTCAGCACTTACTACAGTGCCTGGCACAAATACCATAAAACCCCTCAAATCTCTAATATCCCTCCAGACTTTTCCCATTCCTAACTTTCAGACAGTTGTCAATGATTCCACAGCCTCTCTGCCAGATTCCCAAGCAATTAATCAGCCAATCAGTCGATGGTATTCATTGAGTTCTAACTGTGTGAACAGCACGGTATTAACTATTGGAAGAGTGCAATAAAAGAGAGTTAGCAGACACCCTTCCTGCCCTGTTGGGGAGCCAATGTTCCTTGCATGGGGACTACTCACGGAGCTACTACACAGACAGGGACCTGGTGATTGGAGCGCTCTTAGCTCTGAATGTGTTTGAGGGACACCAACCAGAATTTAACAAATATCCTCTTTGGTTTGATAAGACAAATGCGTAAGTGTCATTTGTGCTGGTAAAATATCAGTGTGAAGTTTCGATTGGATAGGGATGAACAGGGATGTGTTTCTGTTCTCTAAGAGATGGAGGGTTTGGGGCACGCTTTGCCACTGTCACGGTTGCTGTTTTCCCTGTCATCTTTCCCAGGTGATCTCCACGCTCCCTTGGCTCTCTCCCTGTTGCTCTTTTCACTTTCTTCCACAGGTTTGATTGATTTTTAGGGGCAGAGAGCAGACAGCAGTTCATTATGGCTCTTTGTGAATCCCCCCTGCCCCCTCGCATAGTTAGGCAGAGATTCCTTTGCTCTCCCTTCCAGCAACAACAGGCTGCTTCTGCTCCACGGGGACAAACTGTGGCACACACCTCCTCGGCTTCTTAATTCCCAGGTCCTAGTAACCTTCATGCCTGATATTCCCAGTCCTCATGTCTCAATCCCAACCCTCCAAGCCCTCGAGCCCCACTCCAACAACAACTGGACCAGAGCTGTGAGATTTTTCTTTCCCATTCCTTATAGCCTCATTTACGAACACAACCTGCACGTCCTGGCCCTGGTGGTTGCCGTGGAGCAGATCAACCAGGATCCCAGCCTCCTGCCCATCATCTCCCTGGGATTCCACCTCTATGATACCTTATTTCAGGAGAGGCTGGCCGTGGAGCAGCCTCTGATGCTGCTCTTGGGGGCGGGACAGACAGTTCCCAATTACACCTGCGAGGGGAGGCACAAGTTGGTGGCCATCATCGGGTGCATCAGGTCGACCTTGTCCGTTGCCATGGCCAACGTCATCGGATTCCACAAGTACCCCCAGGTAGGACATCTCAGCCTAACCCTGATTGCTATCACTGTATTATACGAGGTGCCCCTTAACCCCTCCCCACACACTAAAGTCTGGAAAGAGCTATTTCCTTGGAGAAAATTCCACAGGTTCCTAGAGTTTTGTTGTTGGGTCCATCTTCTGCCCCATTTGCCGAGAGCTACTCGGAAATCTGTGGAGATATCAGTTTACATATATATATATATATATATATATATATATATATATATATATATAATAGAGAAGTGGCTTTGCCTCGTGGATATAGCACGGGCCTGGGTGTCAGAATGACCTGAGTTTTAATCCCAGATCTGCCACTTCCTTGCTGTGTGACCTTAGGTAAGCCTCGTCACCTCTCTGTGCCTCATTTACCTCATCTGTAAAATGTGAATTAAGACTGTGAGCCCCTGTGGGACATGGATTGTGTCCAACCTGCTTACTTTTTATTTAACCCCCGGAATTTAGAACAATGCCTGGCACATGGTAAGCATTCAATAAATACTATTCCACATGGAGATATAATATATAGATAATATTTTGTCAGCATATTAATTGATTTCATTGACCAAATGCATTAAATAAATCTGATTAAGGGAACAAAACCCCAAGGAGTTTGGGAGAAGAGAAAACAATAAATCACATAGCACAAAAGAAGTACATTTAGAATACTTAGTATGAAAGAAAAGTACCAGTTTAGATGAGAGTAAAAAAATCTAGTTTAAACCACGTTTATTCTGATTTTGGACTCCATTCCAGCAGACTTTCTCAGGCTTTAGGTCTCTTTCTAGAGCACTGTTCCAGCCTGGGTTCCTGCAGTGCATCTCTCTGAATGTTGTCAGAGTCCTGCCTGGTTTCATGAGGCAGATCCCCCACCCTGGTTCTTCTTTTCAGGGGTCCAGCAGAAGCTCAGAGCCCTAAGCCACCTGAGATGGTTCCCTCGAGGCAGGCCTGGATCTGTAGAGACTCAGCTAAAGATTTCTGCCACATTGTATCAATGTCCAAAGCCACTTGCACTGGGGCTATTTTGCCATTTTTCTTTCTTGATCCATCTCAGCCCAATTCTGCTTCATCCTGTGCCATGTACAGTTTCTCAATGGTCAAATATCGAGATCCCCTGTTATGATTCTTTTCTTTTGGAGAGTTTTCTCAGGATGGCACTATGATATTATGATATTAGCAATTTGCACAGTGCTCTCACTTTGAAATAGTTCCCTGCATTTGCCACTTGTATTTTCAACAAAGTATATGTGTTGGGTATACAAAACTACTATATAGCTACTGGGCTATCCATTAAATAATCAATCAATAATATTTATTTAGTACTTACTGTAAGAAAAATAGGAAATTTAGCACTTGGGAGAGTACAGCACAAAAGAGCTGGTAGTCACATTTCCTGTCTACAACGAGCTTAAGGTTTCAAAACCATATTACAGTATAAAGGATAGTCTAGTCAATCTCGATGATTGTCGCCAAAACTACTATTTCCAGTACAGAGAAAAATAATGATCAAAGCATAAGTCTGGCTTTTAAATTGTGTGTGCTGAACCATCTGATCTGATTTGATTTATACGATGCTTTCAGTTTGGCAGGGTTAGGAAAAACCATTTGTGTGTGTGTGTGTGTGTGTGTGTGTGTGTATGAGTGTGTATGTGTTTATACGTGGGTGCATGCGTTGACATGTATGTGATCAACATGATCAATTTAAGCAATCGTGTATGTTAAAAGGTCAGTGCTCCCGTTTACCTCTGGGTAAGCACCTCTTCTCCCCATCCTATATCTATTTCCTCTGATAGGTATGTGGTAATATTTATTGTTCATCTCCCAAACTCTCTCCCCATCACTTCTCAATCCCCTGGGGGTTTGCATATGAAATTTCCCACAACAGAAAGACCAGTGGCCCATGATGGAGGGGAAAGTAAGGATACAGATAGGAATATTAGACGCTGATAATCATTTGTCATTTGTCTTAGTGATCTGTGTCCAGGGAGATAATCCGAGTATGGGCTTTAATTCATTCATGCCCTCATTTAATCGTATTCCTTGAGCACTTACTGTGTGCAGAGCACTGCACTAAGCACTTGGAAAGTATGATTTGGCAACAAATAGAGACAATCCCTATCCAACAATGGGCTCACGGTCTAGAAGTGGGGAGACAGACAAAAAAACAAAAAAATAAAGTCGAGAGGCATCAATAGCATCAATATAAATAAATAGAATTATAGATCTATACAAATCATGAATAAAATAAATAGAATACTGAATATGTACATGTTTGTCCAAGTGCTGTGGGGCGGCGATGAGGGTAGAGGAGAGGGAGCGATTCGGAGCAATGGGGAGGGGAGGAGGACCTGAGGAAAAGAGGGGCTCAGTGTGGGAAGGCCTCCTGGAGGAGGTGAGCTTTAACTGGGCTTTAAAGGGAGGAGGTCTGCAAGTTAGGCAGATGCGAGGAGGGAGGGCATTCCAGGCCAGAGGAAGGACCTGGGTCAGGGGCCGATGGCAGGATAGGAGAGAACAAGGCCCAGTGAGGAGGTTAGCGGTCTCAGAGGAGCAGAGTGTGTGGGCTGGGCTGGGCTGAGCTGGGCTGGGCTGGGCTGGGCTGGGCTGGGCTGGGCTGGGCTGGGCTCTCCAAGAGTCCCTTTGCTGTTGTCTTAGGCAAAGACCCTGACTAAGTGTGATTCACTAATGATATTTCCCCTGACCACATAGTTAATCGAGGAGTGCATGTATACTTTGGTCAAGGTGTTATGTTCTTTCTGACTTTAGTAAAATATTTACCACGGTCTCCTATGGATTGTCCTAGCAATATCTGTACTCCTTCCTTTTCTAACCATAATATTCTTGACAGACAAAACAAAAGAAAAAACCCCAAAGCACCCATGGAACTTTTACTCCTCAGGTGCTCAGGGTAAACATTTTTATTTCAAAGGATGATTGAAAAATAACTATTTAAATACCAATCCGCATTGAAACATATGTCCCCATAGATGATAATAATAATAATAATGTTGGTATTTGTTACGCGTTTACTATGTGCAGAGCACTGTTCTAAGCGCTGGAGTAGATACAGGGTCATCAGGTTGTCCCCCGTGTGGCTCACAGTTAATCCCCATTTTCAGATGAGGTAACTGAGGCACAGAGAAGTTAAATGACTTGCCCACAGTCACACAGCTGACAAGTGGCAGAGGGGGGATTGGAACCCATGACCTCTGACTCCCAAGCCCGTGCTCTTTCCACTGAGCCACGCTGATCTGCTTTTCTAGATTCACACTTCTCAAAAGGTATTCTGACCATTACAAAAACCTTCCAACACCTGATTTCCCTTCAGAATTTCATTCTTCTTGAGGCAATACTCTGGAGCAAAAGGCTAAGGCAGTTTCACTGCACATTTAATTGAGAAGCATCACGGCATAGAAAAAAGTTCATGGGCCTGTGAGTCAGAGGATATAAGTTCTTTCTCTGACTCTACCACTTGCCTGCTGTGTGACCTTGGGCAAATCACTTCACTTCTCTGTGCCTCAGTTTCCTCATCTGTAAAATAGTGAATAAATCCCACTACTTCCTACTTACACTGGGCTCTCCAAGTTGGACAGGGACTGTATCCACCCTGAGTACCTTGTATCTACCCCAGAGCTTGGCATAGTGCTTGGAAGACAGTGAGCACTTACTAAATAAAATAAAAGCTATGTTGGGGTAATTATTAGTAGTACAGTTATTATAATTCTCAGTATTGAATAATGATAGGGGCTGTTTGGTTGAAGAGAATGGGCTGGAACTGAGATTTTTTTTTTGAGGAAAAATGAACAGGTTCTAGCAGTAAATTGGACAAGAATGCCAGTGAGGATTTGAAGGTGATTCCAAGATTCCAGGTTTGAAAATGTCAGTGTTATCAGTGGAACTGTAAATGTTGGGAAGAGAGGAGGAGACTCTTACATTGTCCTTTCCCTTCACAATGCTCCTTGTTCCATGTGCAGCAATAGCTGCCTCCCTGGATTTGGGAAAACAGCTCGGGAGAGGAAGGCCGTTTGCTGCTACGATTGTATCCTGTGCCCCGAGGGTGAGATCTCCAACCAAACAAGTGGAAATCTGCAAGGAACCAGGCATTCAGTGGCCTGGACACCGCTGACTGACCATATCAGTGACTCTAGAACTTCCATCGAATCATCATGGTGGCTGCTGAACACACCACATTCACTCCCTGACTCTCTACGCTGAATTCTATAGAGCAGCTAACTAAACACTTTCCATGGTGTTTATTAAGTGCTTACTATGGGCACTATACAATACATTAATTGTATTCATTGAAATTTTCATTTTCAAAGATTACATGTATATTATTTCAATGAATTTGTAGGGATCGTGGGAATGAATAGACTTTTTTACATGATTTAATGGGGAAAACATAGTTGGTTTATGCCATTTTGTTTAATACATAATTTTTTTCTCCATTCCCCGCTGGCTGGTTCGCCTCACTTTCCCCCTCAGAAAGAACAGACTGCTCCTTCTCAAGGGGCAAAGACCGCATCATCCAACGCCCCCAGCCGTTTACTTCCCACATCCCAATTACTTTCATCCCTGATATTCCCAGTCCCCAGATCTCAGTCCCTACTCTCCAAGCCCATGAACCTCACTCCAAAAGTACCTGGAACAGAGCTGTGAAAAATCTCTCCCCCATTCCTCCTAGCAGCGTTTCCAAACATAACCAACACATCCTAGCTCTGGTGTTTGCCGTGGAGCAGATCAACAAGGACCCCAGCCTCCTGCCCAACGTCTCCTTGGGATTCCACCTCTATGATACCTTATTCCGGGAGAGACTGGCCGTGGAGCAGTCTCTGATCCTGCTCTCGGGCGCAAGGCAGACAGTTCCAAATTACAGCTGCGAAAGACAGAACAAGCTGGTGGCCATCATCGGGGGAATCAGGTCGACCTTGTCCATTGCCATGGCGAACATCATCAGATTCCACAAGTTCCCCCAGGTATGGCATCTCTGCTTAGGACTAATCACTGTCCTAATGCACTAGAAGCCCCCTCAATTTCTCCCCACACACCCAGGTCTGGAAACAGCTATTTCTTTGGGAGAAATTCTCCAGATTCCCGTAGTTGTATTGTCAGATGCATTTTATGACCAAACTGTCGCGAGCAACTCAGAAAATCTGCACAGAGCTCAGTTTGTTTCTCTGATAAGTTCGAGGTTTCCTGCCTTTCCTCTGCTCCTTTGGTTCAAGAATTTGCTGGGTGATGAGTCTGGTTTGTGTCCTTGCTAGGCAGGGACAGCCCAAAGAGGGAGAAACTGGAAATCCCTTTACTGTGATGAAATCCTGGTCCGTGAATCTTTTCCCTGGGGGATGGGGAACAGAGGAGCGGTACCCACTGAGCCTTGGGCTGCTCGGTTGTGCAGAAGGAGATGTGAAGAGAGGTCTGGTCCTTTTGCTTCACATCTTCGTGTGGGGGAAAAGGACTGGTCCTTCTATCTTGGTTGCTACCAACGTAATCACTTCAGCATAATGGGAAGAACCTAAGGTTCCAAGGCGCAATGACTCTCCGGGGGTGACTACACCCCCGGTGACCTGAGGATGAGCACTTTCCTCCAGAGAGAGATGGGCAGACCTTGTGGCTTCCAGGCTCCAGGTCTCTGCCCTGGCCTGATTCGGTCATCTCTTCCACTGGGGCCAGGGACTGGCACGAGATCAGAAAGTGATCAGGGTGGGAAAATCATGAAGAAAGCCAAACCCGGGATCTGCAGTGCACACTGTAGAGAAAGGGGAAGTGGGGAAGGGCAGGGATTATGGCAGGCTGATTTCTACCAGGAAAGCTGAGCTCTCTGGTTAACCAATGTCAAAGCCGCCTGGTGTGAAATGATGCTTTGGAAATCTTGGTGAATAGGGAGAGCAATCAGAATGGGGGTACTAGGAAAAGGAACATTTATCACAGGATTTGGAATTGATCAGGACCTTTTCTCTATCACGTGAAATTGTTTAAATAATACTTGTGAATTTGTTTCCTTTCACCACGTTCAGAGGTCCATACGATACCCTAGTATTTAAATGAAATATTGAAGAAAAAGGCAGTGAATAATATATTCTCGGTATTTACCCATAAAATCTCGCCCACGATCTGCAAAGCAGAGTTCATTGTAAGGCAGGTTCTGTAGTGGATGGGGCTGCAGGGACCGGAATAAAACCAGGGTGGGTCGAGATCACTGTGCTGGGACTGCTGAGTCTGCAGTCCCAGGACAGAATGGAGGTGAGATTGCTGTGGTGTAAAATATGTATCTATACATGTATTTTCATATATGTTCTGGTCATATTAAGCAATATATATGAACTCTATTATCTTTTCCACACATCTATTGATTCCCTTGACCAAGTGGGTTAAATTGTAAGGGAATTTGTAAGAATAAGGGAATAAAGAACATATGGGAATTAGGAGAGAAAAAACAATCACTCATAGGATGAAACATGAATAGAATACATGGTAGGCAACAAAGGTATAAGTTCATTCATTCAATAGTATTTATTGAGCGCTTAATATGTGTAGAGCACTGTATTAAGCACTTGGAATGAACAAGTCGGCAACAGATAGAGACAGTCCCTGACGTTTGATGGGCTTACAGTGTAATCGGGGGAGACAGGCAGACAAGAACAATCGCAATAAATAGAGTCAAGGGGAAGAACATCTCAAAGAAACAATGGCAACCAAATAGAATCAGGGTGATGTACATATCATTAAAAAAATAAACAAAATAAATAGGGTGATAAAGATATATACAGTCGAGCGGACGAGTACAGTGCTGAGGGGGTGGGATGGGAGAAGGGGAGGAGAGGAGGGAAACGGGGGAGAAGAGGGTTTAGCTGCGGAGAGGTGAAGGGGGGGTAGAGGGAGCAGAGGGAAAAAGCGGGGAGCTCAGTCTGAGAAGGCCTCTTGGAGGAGGTGAGTTTTAAGTAGGGATTTCAAGAGGGGAAGAGAATTAGATTGTCTGAGGTGAGGAGGGAGGGCATTCCAGGACCGCTGGAGGATGAGGCCCAGGGGTCGATGGCGGGATAGGCGAGACCGAGGGACGGTGAGGAGGTGGGTGGCAGAGGAGCGGAGCGTGCGGGGTGGGCAGTAGAAAGAGAGAAGGGAGGAGAGGTAGGAAGGGGCAAGGTGATGGAGAGCCTTGAAGCCTAGAGTGAGGAGTTTTTGTTTTGAGCGGAGGTTGATAGGCAACCACTGGAGATGTTTAGGAAGGCGAGTGACATGCCCAGATCGTTTCTGCAGGAAGATGAGCTGGGCAGCGGAGTGAAGAATAGACTGGAGCAGGGCGAGAGAGGAAGAAGGGAGATCAGAGAGAACAAAGGAGAAATGATCTCTAAGAAAACCACGTGATTATTCCAATTTAGGTTCCTTCCCAGCTGGATTTCTCAGTCTTTAGATCTCTTTCCAGTGCACTATTCCAGTCTGAGTTCCTGCAGTTCATCCCACCGATAATAATAATAATAATAGCAACAATAGTTATGATATTTGTTGAGCACTTACTATGTGGCAAACACTGTTCTAAGCGCTGGGGTAGTTACAAGTTAATCAGGTTGTCCCATGTGAGGCTCACAGTCTTAATCCCCATTTTACAGATGGAGTAATTGAGACACAGAGAAGTTAAGTGGCTTGCCCAAGATCACACAGCAGACAAGTGGTGGAGGCAGGATTAGAACCCATATCCTCCGACTCCCAAGCCTGTGCTCTTGATACTAGTCCACGATGCTTCTCTTGATATTTGCCAGGGTGCCACCTGATTTCATCAAGTAGCAACCTCCACTCTGGTTCTTCCCTTCAGGAGTCCAGCGGAAACTCAGAGCCCTATGCAACCTGAGATCCTTCCCATAAGGCAGTTCTGGCTAGATTAGGGAATGAGCTAAAGACTTCAGCCCCCTTGTATCAAAATTTATAACCATTTCCATGGGACAGCTGTGCCATTTTTCTTTCTTGATCCAACTCAGCCCAATTCCGTTTAGCCCTGTGCCCTGTAACTATGGTGACAGTATTTCAGTGATTGAATATAGAGATCCCCTCTTGTACTGCTCTTCTTTTAGAGAGTTTTTCATGATGATATCATGACATTTTAATACTAGTAATTAGTAGTACTAGTAATAGAGCAATCACATGTAAATTAAGTGTGTTTGTGTGGGGGGGGATTAATAAATATGGGTTGCATGTGTTCAAGTATAGCTGATCAAAATCATGAATGTTCATTGCTTTTAAACTCTATGTGTATTTTTCTTGATAAGGATGGGTAAATCTTGGAGAGGCATCGCCTGTTTTTACATTATTTCCTATGGGACATTATACTTGGTTTATGTTCTTTTGCTTAAATCGGAATTTTCTTTAAACAAATTAAAAATGCTGTGTGTAGCAATGCATATCAAATCAATATGCTGCATAACAAAGGGGGCTTCCTGCAATCCAGTTCCTAGCATGTTGATATTGTACGCTCCACTCCTCTGCCGCCCACTTCCTCACCGTCCCTCGGTCTCGCCTATCCCGCCGTTGACCCCTGGGCCACGTCCTCCCGCAGTCCTGGAATGCCCTCCCTCCTCACCTCCGCCAAACTAATTCTCTTCCCCTCTTCAAAACCCTACTTAAAACGTACCTCCTCCAAGAGGCCTGCCCAGACTGAGCTCCCCTTCTCCCTCTACTCCCTCTACCGCCCCCCCCCGCTTCACCTCTCCGCAGCTTAACCCTCTTTTCCCTCCATTTCCCTCTGCTCCTCCCCCTCTACCTTCCCATCTCCTCAGCACTGTACTCATCTGCTCAACTGTATATATTTTCATTACCCTATTTATTTTGTTAATGAAATGTACATCGCCTTGATTCTATTTAGTTGCCATTGTTTTTACAAGATGTTCTTCCCCTTGACTCTATTTATTGCCATTGTTCTTGTCTGTCTGTCTCCCCCGATTAGACTGTAAGCCTGTCAAACGGCAGGGACTGTCTCTATCTGTTGCCGACTTGTTCATTCCAAGCGCTTAGTACAGTGCTCTGCACATAGTAAGCACTCAATAAATACTATTGAATGAATGAATGAATGAAAATCCAAATGTTTGAATGATTACTGAGGTTCGTTGTCTCCTATCCAGATCACCTATGGCCCCGTTGATGACGACCTGAGATCCAGTGCAGTTTCCCTCTCTCTACTAGGAGGCCCCCAGGGATACCGCTCAGCAGCGAGGAATAGTTTGGTTGTTGGTGCATTTTGGCTGGACTTGGGTCAGCCTGATTGTCTCCAGTAACGCTGAAGGTGAAATATTCCCCTGGGACCTGTCACAGGAGATGAACAAACACGGAGTCTGAGTGGCCTTAGAAAGGATTCCTGAAACTGACTACTATGGCACACGACAAGTACAAATATTGTATCAGAAGATGAATGATTTGTCGACCAATGTCGCTGTTGTCTATGGTAACCTCGACTCCCTCATCGTGTTTAAATGGGTTGTCAGTTGGTTTGGTATTACCGGCAAAGTTTGGGTCAACACGGCTCATTTTGATGACAATGTCAGTAATGATTACCACCTGTATGAAAATTCCTTCATAGGTTCTTTGTCATTTTCTGTCCACACAGATGGTGTGCCTGGTTACAAAGATTTCCTTCGAGCAGCTAGCCCTTCCAAGTACCCCAATGATGTTTTTCTCAAGGATTTCTGGCAAGTCCAAATAGGCTGTGTCTTTGAAGCTTCACAACATAGATAACACACACGGAACACTATCTGCTATGGAATTGAGAGCTTTGATAGCCTAAATTTGCTTAACACTAACATGGAACTGACTGGGCTAAAGCACACGTTATACAGTGCTATGTATCGGGTGGCACGTGCTCTTCATGAAATGCTTTCATCCAGGTCAGAAATGGAAACATCTGGGACAGAGGAATCAGTGGTGCCCCCTCCATGGCAGGTAAGATTCCCCGACAGTTCCTGGTAGTAGAGCTCCCTCCAGGCACTTTGCAACTTCTCTCTCCTATGTAAGTTCTTGTGCCTTTTCATCTCTCACTACACTCTCTCTCTCTGGCAGCTCCACTCCTTCCTGGGGCAGCGTCAATTCAATGCCAGCATGGGGGACCACCGAGATATTTACGGAAGCACTGAATCAATCAGTCCCGAGTTATACTGAATTTATAGACAGACAATTTGTGTGGGTGCATCCGAGTGAAGGTTGGAGAGTTTAAGCCTCAGGTATTGATGGGAAATGACATGATCATTAATGAGGAGACCATTGTGTGGAACTCGGGATTCTATGTGGTGAGGAAAGAGACATTTTTGAGTGAGAAAGCATAATCAGGACAGCAAAATCTTTGGTCACTCCCTAGACCGGGGACCAGGCTAAGCACCTTTCCTTCCCCTCTCACGTACAGTTTCTTCTGATTAGTGTCTGGTCACATTATTGATAAACTCATAAACCCTTTCCGCTTCACTTCTCAGTCCACTGGGGATTTAATGTATAAAATTTCCCATAACTAAAAGCTGAAGTAGAAGAAAATATCAGTCAGTTCAAGTACCCTTTGAATAAATTCAAAGACGAGTGACCCGTGAGGGAGGGGAAGTTAAGGATGTAGTAGGCAAATATTAGAAGTTGATGAACATCCATCTTTAGCCATGTAGATCTGTGTCCAGGAGGATAATGTGGTCCATCAGTGAGTCCTGAAGCTGCTTCCTTTGGCAAAGACCTTGCTTGGGTGTGATTCAAGTAATGACTTTTCCCCCTGGCTGCATAGTTCAAATGTGGAGAAATGAAATAGTTTTGTTAAGGTCTTGCATTCTCACTGATTTGGGGAAAAGATTTTCCAAGGTCTCTCCCAATAGTATCCCCTAGCCATATTTGTCCTCCTGCCCTTTCCGTTAACAAGATCCTTGACCAAAAAACAAACACCTATGTACCTTTTACTATTCGGGTGCTCAGGGTAAACTTTTTATGTCCAAGGATGATTTAGAGTACCTCTTTCAATACCAATCCGCAATGGGAAGCATATCATTCTTCATTCAGTAGTATTTATTGAGCACTTACTATGTGCAGAGCACTGTATTAAGCGCTTGGAATGTACAATCCGGCAACAGTTAGAGACAATCCCTGCCCAATGACGGGCTCACAGTCTAATCGGGGAAGACAGACAGCAAAGCAAAACAGAACAAAACAAAAACAAGACAGCATCATCAAGATAAATAGAATCAAGGGGATGAACACTTCATTAAAAAAATAAATAGGGTAATAAATAATATAAGCAAATAATATATACAAATGAGCACAGTGCTGAGGGAAGGGGGAAGGGGGAAGAGCAGAGGGTGAGGGGTGAGGGGAGGAGGAGTAGAGGTAAAAGGGGGCTCAACCTTGGAAGGCCTCTTGGAGGAGGTGAGCTCTCAGTAGGGCTTCGAAGAGGGGAAGAGTAGAAACTGAGGAGGTGAGGTAGGAGCGGGCAAGATGATGGAAAGATTTGAAGCCAAGAGTGAGGAGTTTTTGTTTGGTGCGAAGGATGATTGGCAACCACACGAGGTTTTTGAGCAGGGGAGTGACATGCCTAGAGCGTTTTTGTAAGAAGATGATCCTGCAGCGGAATGAAGAATAGACTGGAGTGGAGAGAGACAGGAGGAGGGGAGATCCAAGAGAAGGCTGACACAGTAATCCAGTAGGGATATTATGAGAGCTTGTACCAGCACTATAGTCGTTTGGATGAAGAGGAAAGGGCAAATCTAGACGATTTTGTAAAGGTGAGAAAGACAGGTGTTGGTGCAGAATGGATGTGTGGGGTGAATGAGAGAGCTTAGATAAGGATGAAACCAAGGTTGTGGGCCTGTGAGATGGGAAGAATGGTCGTGCTGTCCACAGTGAGAGGTAAGTCAGAGAGAGGACAGGGTTTGGGAGGGAAGATGAGGAGCTCAGTTTTATACATGTTGAGTTTGAGGTGGCAGGCAGACTTCCAGGTGGAGACGTCCAGGAGGCAGGAGGAGATACGAGCCTGGAGGGAGGAGGAGAGTACAGGGGAGGAGATGTAGATTTGGGTGTCACCTCCATAGAGATGATAGTTGAAGCCGTGGGAGCAAATGAGTTCAACAAGGGAGTGAGTATAGATGGAGAATAGAAGAGGGCCAAGGACTGACCCTTGAGGAACCCCTACAGTTAGTGGATGGGAGGGGGAGGAGGAGCCCGCGAAGGAGAGCGAGAATGAACAGCCAGAAAGATAAGAAGAAAAGCAGGAGAGGACAGAATCCGTGAAGCCAAGGTGAGATAAAGTGTGGAGGAGAAGGGGATGGTCGACAGTGTCAAAGCAGCTGAGAGGTCGAGGAGGATTAGGAGAGAGTAGGAGCCATTGGATCTGGCAAGAAGGAGGTAATGGGTGACCTTTGAAAGGGCAGTTTCCGTGCAGTGGAGGGGATGGAAGCCAGATAGAAAGGGGTCCAGGAAAGAGTTGGAGTTGAGGAATTCAAAGCAGTGAGTGTAGACGACTCGTTATAGGAGTTTGGAAAGGAAGGATAGGAGGGAGATAGGACAATAACTGGAAGGGGAAGTGGGGTCAAGGGAGGGGGTTTTTAGGATGGAGAAGACATGGGCATATTTGAAGGCCGAGGGGAAGAAGCCATTGGAGAGTGAGTGGTTAAAGGTGGAAGTCAAGGAGAGAAGGAGGGAAGGAGTGATAGTCAGACCTGTTAGTGTTAATTAATGAAGTAGGTGATGAAGTAGGTGGCCAGATGGTTGGGGGTGAGGGATGTGGTAGGGGGAGAGACGGGGGCCTGAAGAGAGAGTTATAAGTCCGGAACAATTGGCGGGGGTGATGGGCATGGGAGACAATGAGGGAAGAAAAATCGTTTTGCTTGGCAGAAGAGAGGGCAGAGTTAAGGCAGGAAAGGATAAATATGAAGTGAATAAAGTTGGCCTGGTTCTTAGACTTTCGCCAGCCGCGCTCAGCAGCTCGAGCATAAGAGCGAATGAGGCGGATAGAGGCAGAGTTCCAGGGCTGTGAGTTAGTGGAGCGAGAGCGGCGGAGGGAAAGGTGAGCGATTGAGTTGAGTTGAGGAGAGAGGGTGGAGTTGAGAGCAATAATCTGATCATCGAGAGTGGGAAGAGAGGATAGGAAGGCAAGGTAGTGTGTGATGCTTTGGAGACATGGATGGGGTCAAGAGAGCCGAGGTCTCTTTGGAGGAGTAATATCGATTTACAGGGGGAGGGAGTGTGAGAGAGGAGGCAGGTGAGAAGGTTATGGTCAGAGAGAGGGATTTCAGAGTTGGTGAGGGTCGATAGTGCAGCGGTAAGAGATGATGAGATCGAGGGCGTGACCAAGTAGGTGAGTGGGCGATGTTTGGTGGAGCAGAAGGTTGGCAGAGTCAAGGAGTGATAGAAGGTGGGCGGCAGAGGAGCCACTGGGTCCATCCATGTGGATGTTGAAGTCTCCGAGGAACAGAGTGGGCAGAGAGAAGGAGAGAAGAAAGGTGAGAAAGGGGTCAAAATGGTTAAAGAAGTTGGAGGTGGGACCAGGGGAGCGGTAGATGACAGCTACAAGAATCTGGAGGGGGTGGTAGAGGCGAATAATATGGGCTTCAAAGGAGGGTAAGGAGAGGGAGGCAAAGGGGGGATAGTGCAGATGTGGCTTTGGTTACGAGCAGGAAGCCTATGACTCCTCCTTTCCCGGTGAGTCTAGGGGAGTGGGACGAGAGGTCTCCAGTGGAGAGAGTGCAGAAGAGACCGTGTCCTCAGGGGTGAGCCTGGTCTCCATAAGGGCGAGGAGGAGGAGAGAGCAGAAAAGGAACAGGTCAGGATGAAAGGGAGCTTACCTGTAATGGAGCGGGGGTTCCATAGACCACACTTGGCAGCATCTGAGGAGGAGGAGGAGAGAGGGGCAAGGGAGCAGGGGTTGGGGAGGGTTTAAATGGGAATGAGATGGCGGGGACCTGGACGGGGAGAGGGGGATGAGGAGTGGCGTTGGGACAGGAGAACTGGGGTGGGACGTGGGCTGGGAAGAGGGAAGGGAAGGGGATGGGAGGAAAGGGTTCAGTGGGGAAGAGCGCAAGGGGATGGGGATGAGGGTTGGTGCTGGTAAAGTGGGATTCTAGGGAGGGGTTGGGGAGGAGAGGAGGAGGCAGTGGAAAGTGAGGGAAAGAGCTGGGTGGGAGAGGGGAAGGGGAAGGTGAGGATTGGGAAGGGCAGATGGGAGGAGAGGGGTTGGAAGGTCATGGTGAAGTCAGTGAGGTAAGTGGCATCATTAGATATGTTCTCTGTCCAAAAGGAGCTTGCACTTCAGTGCAAGACACAGACACAGAACTATTTAGTAACAATGGAATCAGAATAAATCAAATCAAATGTTCGGTGGAATATCTGTTTTCCCACGTGCTGAGACTGGACATAAATCAATAAAGACCTTAATGTAAGCGGTAGATGATGGGATGAGAAAATTTGGGAGATAGATAAACATGGGAGAGCTGCTGGGGGTTGTGGAATTTTACTCTAATAATTGAAAATAATTTTGGTATTTTATTTGTAAAGTGCTCACTATGTGCCAGGCATTGCATTAAGCTCTGTCTCAGTTAGCTCATCTTTAAAATGCGTCTCCAAGAACCCAAAGATCAGAGTCAATTGGAGAGAAACAAGCCCTCATCCCCAGAACACGCCCCCTTCCACCGGCAGGACCGAGAACCTCTAATCCAGTCCCTGGGGGAGCTGGACCGCGGCTGAGGATTAAGACTGTGGATACCTATGTGGGACATGGGCTGAGTCCAACCTGATTAGCTTGCATCTACCCCAATGCTTTGAGCAATGCTTGACACATAGTAAGCATGAAACTAATACCTCATTTATTATTTTTGATTATTGGGGTAGATAGATCATGATGATAATTGTCGTCTTTGTTGAGCGGTTACTATTTGCCAGGCACTATACTAAACAGGGGGAAAGATACAAGCAAGTCAGGTTGGACCCAGTTCCTGTCCCACATGGAATTCACAGTCTTAATCCCCATTTTACATATAAGGTTACTGAGGCCTGAGAGTATTGAAGTGACTTGCACAGGGTCACACAGCAAACAAATGGTGGAGCCAGGATTAGAATCCACGTCCTTCTGACTCCCAGGCCTGTACTCTATGTACTAGGCCATGCTGCTTATCATCACTTGGATTTTAGGTAAAAGGGGGAGACAGGAGGTGGGTGCAATATGAGTAAGAGGAAAGAGGTAGGCAAGAAGGGAGAAGGGAACAGCCAGAAGGAGGAGTGAGGAATGTGAGCAGAGGGCTAGAGGTTGAGGAGAGTTGATAAATAAGATAGATAGGGCAGTGGAGAGTCTGGAGGACCATGAAATGAAGTGATTGTTTGATTTAAGAAGTAGTGTGGCCTAGTGGAAAGTGTGTGGGCCTCACAGACAGAGGATGTGGGTTCTAATCCTGGTTCCACCATTGGTCTACTGTGTGACCTTGGACAAGTCATTTAACTTCTCTGAGCCTCAGTTACCTCACCTGAAAAATGGTGATTAGGAGTGACCCCTGTGTGGACTGTGTACAACCTGATTAGCTTGAATCTACCCCAGTGCTTACTACAGAGTCTGGCACACACTAAGTGATTAACAAATACCATTTTCTAAAATGCAGAGGAAAATGTATAACCACTGTGTTCTGAATGACATTTCCCTTCAATGGTGATGAGATGAGTTTTGAACACAGGAAGGGGTTGTTTTGTTGGAGAGAAAGAACTCTGTTTTTCCTCAAAACCAGATCTCAAATTAAACTGCTTCAATTGGGTCTGAGAGAAGAATGATAATGAGAAGCCAAGGCTGAATCCCAGATTCTGGGTTTGAGGCTGTCAATATTGTCGGTGGACACAGGCCAGTTGGGTGGAAGGGAGTGTTTAAGAGGGACTTCTTGTGTTGTCCTTTCAATTCTTGATGTTTGGATCCTTCCTTGCTCCGTGTGCAGCAAGAGCTGCCTCCCTGGATTTGGGAAAACACCTCGGGAGAGGAAGGCCATCTGCTGCTATGATTTTACCCCGTGCCCTAAGGGTGAGATCTCCAACCAGACAGGTAGGAGTCTGCAGGGAACCAGGCACCCAGTGGCCTGGGCACTGCTGACTGTCCTTATCTATGAATCTGGAATTTCTATCCAATCAATACGGTAGCTGTTTGGGCACACCACCTTGACTCACACTCTCTGGCTCTTTAAATTGAATTCTAAAGAGCAACTGATGAGGATTGCACATTTTTAATGAGCATTAGTTGTTAATATTTACCAAGAACTCTATTATCATTACTATTATTACTATTACTACTATGCCTTGGGTTAGAAGCAATCTAATCAGGTTAAACACAGTTCATGTTCCACAGAAAGCTCACAGTCCTAATCCCCATACTACTGTTGAGGAAACTGGTGCATGAATAATAAGTTTACACAGCAGGCAAGTGGCAGAGACAGA
Organism: Ornithorhynchus anatinus; assembly: GCF_004115215.2. Classification (NCBI taxonomy): domain Eukaryota; kingdom Metazoa; phylum Chordata; class Mammalia; order Monotremata; family Ornithorhynchidae; genus Ornithorhynchus; species Ornithorhynchus anatinus. The sequence continues at coordinate 7,661,663 of NC_041752.1, read as the reverse complement.
ATTAGAACCCATGTCTTCTGGCTCTCAGGCCCTTGTTCTATCCACTAGGGCAAGCCACTTCTCATAAGGAGTACAGCAATTGAAAGCAGCACAGATGTATCAGCCTGCCCCTAACATTAGGGCCATAGCAGGCATAACTCAAATTCCTAATTTCCCTCCAAACTCTCCCCCCCTTAACTTTCACAGCACCTTCAACAACTCCACATCTACTCTGCTAAATGATCAATCAATCATTGAATCAATGGTATTGATTGAATGCTAACTGTATGCAGAGCACTGTACTAAGCACTTGGGGGAGTCGAATACAATAGAATTAGTCAACACGGTCCCGGGCCCTCCCCACAGGGAGCTTACAGTCTACAAGGGGAGAATGGACATGAAAATAAATTACCGATGGGGGAAATTTTAGAATCCAAGGATGGGTACGTAAGTGCTGTGGGGCAGGGAATGGGGTGATTATCGCAGCCTTGAGTAATCATTCATAATAATGTTGGTATTTGTTAAGCGCTTACTATGTGCAGAGCACTGTTTAAGCGCTGGGGCAGATACAGGGTAATCAGGTTGTCCCACGTGAGGCTCACAGTCTTAATCCCCATTTTACAGATGAGGTAACTGAGGCACCGAGAAGTTAAGTGACTTGCCCGTTCATTCTGTCCCCAAATCCAAGCCTTCTGAAACTTTTGCCAATTCTTCCTCAGTAATATCCCAAATGAATGACCCATCACCTCCACCTTATAGCCAGTACCCTGGAGTCAGAATCTAATTGCCCACTTACCAATCATTGTCATCCTCTAGACTGTAAACTCGTCATGGTCGGGGAACCTGTCTTCCACCTCTGTTGCATTGTGCTCTCCCTAGCACTTAGTACACTGTTCTGCACCTAGTAAGTGCTCAATAAATACAGTTGTTTAATCAATTATTGGTATTTATTGAGCATTTAAAAGGAGTAGAGCACCGTACTAAGGTTCTGGGAGAGTCCGATACAACAGAATTGACAGACATGTTTCCTGTCCACAGCGAGCTATAATACTCTCTTCTGGCCTCCTGGCTTCTAATCTTCTCCCAATCCAGTCTATTTTATATCAGTGATAGCGGTACACCTCACCTTTTATGCCTTCTAATAAAAATAATAAAAATCACAATAACACTAATAGTGGTATTTGTTAGACTCCTCCCAATTGCCAAATGAAGTGCTAAATGCTGAAATAGGTACAGAATAATCCATTAGACACAGTTCTTGTGCACATGGGGATTACAGTCTAATGAGGAGAGAAAACAGGTATTCAATCCCAAGTTTACAAGGGAGGAAACTGAGGCACAGAGAAGGTCTCACAGCAGGCAAGTGGTGGAGTTGGGATTAAGATGGAGGTTTCCTAAATTCTGGTTCTGTGGTTTTTCCACTACCCTTTCCCTATTCAACCTGGCCTTTATATTTCTCTAGGGGATCAGCTCTGGTTCCTTCCCATTTTACATTTCTGAGTAAACTTAGTATACTATTTCTGCCTGAGTTTGTTTCTGAACCTGAAAAACTGTCTATTGCTGAACATCAAGCTCCTGATCAATGGCTTTAAGGAATCTCATCAGGTCTCTCCCTCCTACTTAAATATTGTCTTCTCACACTATATTTCATCTTCCACATGCTGTTCCTCTCAAGCTAAACTTTTTATTTTCTTTATGGCATTTGTTCAGTGCTTACTATATTCATTCATTCAATAGTATTTATTAAGTGCATTCTTTGTGCAGAGCACTGTACTAAGTGCTTGGAATGTACAAATCGGCAACAGATAGAGACAGTCCCTGCCTATTGACGGGCTTACAGTCTAATCAGGGGAGACAGACAAAAACAATAGCAATAAATAGAATCAAGGGGATGTACATCTCATTAACGAAATAAATAGGGTAATAAAAATATATACAAATGAGCGGATGAGCACAGTGCTGAGGGGAGGGTAAGGGGGGGAGAGGAGCAGAGGGAAGGGGCAGGGAAGGGGGCTTAGCTGAGGAGAGGTGAAGGCGGGGGTAGAGAGGCAGCAGAGGTAATAATAATAATAATGTTGGTATTTGTTAAGCACTTACTATGTGCCGAGCACTGTTCTAAGCGCTGGGGTAGACACAGGGGAAGCAGGTTGACCCACGTGGGGCTCACAGTCTTAATCCCCATTTTACAGATGAGGGAACTGAGGCACAGAGAAGTTAAGTGACTTGCCCACAGTCACACAGCTGACAGGTGGCAGAGCTGGGATTCGAACTCATGAGCCCTGACTCCAAAGCCCGTGCTCTTTCCACTGCGCCACGCTGCTAAAAGGGGTAGCTCAGGTAAAAGGGGAAGCTCAGTCTGGGAAGGCCTCTTGGAGGAGATGAGCTCTCAGTAGGGCTTTGAAGAGGGGAAAAGAATATGTCAAATGCTGTTCTAAATTCTGGAGGTAAATACAAGTTAATCAGGTTGACCTCATTCTCATCTCTCTTGTAGGCTGTAAGCTCCTAGAGGGTAGGGAGAGCATCTACCAACTCTACTGTATTATACTTTCCCAAGCACTTAGTACAATGCTCTGCACACAGAAATTGTTCAATATGAGTGATGGATTGATCTCACTTCTGACTCCTTCCTCACTCCCTTGTTCCTCTCTGGAACTCTTTTCCCCTTCAAATTTGCCAAATTTCGATTTCTTTCATATGCAAAACTCTTCTCAAATCTCTCCCCACCTCTTACAGGAAGCCTTCCAAGATTAGGTTTCCTTTGCCTGTGGTCATATCGTCCCATGTAACATTTTAAAATTCCTTTGTATGTACGTAATCACACCAACTCTAATACATTTGCATTCATAACCAAATTTAGTAATTATGCACTTACTGACCCTACTATTTAAGCACCCTACTTATCCATCTTTCCATTCTTGTCTTCCTCCTTTCTGTACTTTATTTCATGTCTGTCTCCCCACCTAGACTACAGTTCCTTGAGGGCAGGAATCAGGACTTCTAACTCCATGGTGGCCGTGGAGATCTTCTCCATCTTGGCCTCCAGCGCAGGGCTCCTGGGCTGTATCTTTGGACCCAAGGTCCATGTGTTCTTTCTGAGGCCAGAAAGGAATACCCGGGACCAGTTACTGAGAAAACTCAATTCCACTAGCAAATCAGCATGACAATTGCTCCTGAGGCCAGGGCAAAGTAAGCTCTTTTGCCTCCTCTTTCTCACTGAATTTCTTTCGTATTGTCTAATGTCTCCATTTTGTTATAATTCTGAAGAGTGACTTGTATTTCTAGTACTGACAGTGTTTATTTCTAATCAGTTTTAATGATGTGTATTTGTTGTTGTCCCTGTTTGGATGGTTCATGCATTCATTCAGTCATATTTATGGAGTGCTTACTGTGTGTAGAGCCTTGTACTAAGTGCTTGGAAAGTACAATTCAGCAACAAATAGACGCAATCCCTACCCATCATACTTTGGAGAAGGGCACTCTCAATAAGAACACTTGGATCTGTGTTGCTTATTCCAGTAAAACCACTATGGTGCTACCACCAAAGGCTGCTTGCCTGTGCTTTGGCTGTATTGACAACTTGAATTTGGAGTCAGTGAGCTGATGGTCCCTCCAGCAACTGGTCTAATTGCAGTGATGCATGCATCCTTCAACTCCCTTTGAAGGACCCAACATGAGAAGGCATAGTTTAGGCCTTGGAAGCACCCATTATTCTTATGTTATCGTATATTTTGGGAGGTGGAAGATAGTAATAGTCTTTGTACTTTGAAACTAGGCACTTCTGTTGCATTATTTAGTTTTCAGATTCCATGAGATTTGATGGCTTTTTCCATATATTGCCACCAAAATATGGTGGTAAGCAGGGACAGAGAAGTCAAAAGCCTCCAATACAGACAATCAAGCCAATAAGACCAAGCTAATCCTCTGATTTGCAATCCCACATTCATTCATTCATTCATTCATTCATTCATTCGTATTTATTGAGCATTTACTATGTGCAGAGCTCTGTACTAAACACTTGGAATGTACAATTCAGCAACAGATAGAGACAATCCCTGCCCAACCACAGTCTCACATTTCCACTTGGTTGTCCTGCCGGCAGTTTAAGCTCAATATGTGTCTAAAACTCAAGTCCTCATCTTTTTCTTCAAACCGTTCTTTGACCTAACTTACGCAGTTGCTAACACCACCACCCTTCCTGCCCCAGAAGCCTTGTAACACTCACTCTCATTCAGCTTTCACAGAGTTAGAGCTCAACATTACCTTGGAAATATTACAGTCCAGTTCAATGGGGATCTTTTCTCCTGTGTCAGACTCTGAGATCGGGCCCAGGATTATGCTCAGCAACACAAAATTTATCTTTCCAATTGTTCAGACACCCCCAGGGACCGACATGGACTGGCTCTCCCACATGGAGCCAATGAGTGGATTTATGACCCTCTGAGTACAGGGGCTGGACCAATGAGAGCAACAGTAAATTCTTCTGCGCATCTGGGTGTGCATGACTGGACATGGAATTAGAGCCAGGATGTTTCCCCAACCTTGCTCCATTCCCAGTTCACAATGGTATGCTCAATCAGAAAAGGAATTTAAAAGAAAGAAGAAATTGAGTACTGGATCATCTGTCCCAGCAAGATGTTTGCAGCACTGAAATTTCTCGATTTCTGTTCAGTAGTATCAGAATGGAAGACTCCAATAGAATCTTCCTCACTGTTCAAGGGGAAGATATACATATTGAATGTGTTCATATTGAGGGGAAGATATTCATATTGAGTGTGTTCATACTGAGTACAGTCACCCCTTCTAGACTGTAAGCTCATTATGTGCAGGGAATGTTTCTGTTATATTGCTATATTGTACTCCCCCAATTGGTTAGTGCAGTGCTCTGCACACAGTAAGTGCTCAATAAATATGATTGACAGACTGACTAATGGGAAAGTGGGCAGTATATTCTTATTCCTCTGTTTTTCTTTACTTTCCTTAAAATCTGCTGTCACCTTAATGATGGCTTTAGTTGGGGAAGGCCTCTTAAAGGAGATGTGATTTTGATAATGTCTGTCTCCCCCTCTATACTTCCCACTCTGTTGTAAGCACTCAGTAAATGTCACTGATGATGAATAAGTCTTTGAAGGTGGAGGCAGTGGTAGTCTGTCATAAATGAAGGGAAAGGGAGTTCCAGACGAGAGGGAGAACATGGGCAAAGGAAAGGTGGCAATATAGATGAGATTGAATTACAGTGAGTAGGTTGGCATTACAAGAGGGAGGCCTGCAGATTGGGTTGTAGTACTAACTCACTTAAGGTAAGCTAGTAGAGGGTGGTCTTACTGAATGCTTTAAACCAAATGGCAAGAAGTTTCTGTTGCAACTCTACTTTGTTTGACGGGGAAGATTTTGCCTCCCATTGCAGTGTCATGGAACCTCCCAAAATTCTTCCTCCAGTAAACGGAACAGCTCCTGAGGTCAATTCTCCCTTTCCTATGTGAGAACTTCCTAATAATAATAATGATAATAATAATTATGGTATTTATTAAGTGCTTGCAATGTCCCAGGCACTGTACGATGTACTGGGTTGGATACAAGCAAATTGGGTTGGACACGGTCCCTGTGCCACGTGAGAATCACAGTCTCAATTCCCATTTAACAGATGAGGTAACTGAGGCCAAGAGAAGTGAAGTGACGTGACCAAGGTCACACAACAGATAGGTGGCAGAGCCGGGATTAGAACCCATGACATTCTGACTCCCAGACCTGTGCTCTATTCACAGTGCCATACTGCCTGGTCACAGTTGGAAAGGAAGGGCTGGTATAAGGGCATAAGACCCGGCATAATGTCCTTACCCATTCAAATATTGCTCCATCCAACTCAATTTTCTGAATCCCAAAAGAGCTGAGAGGAGCCTCCTTGATATTTATCCTAATGGTCAGAGCAGGTGCCTCTCCCACAACCTTCCTGGGGAAAGTAGCAGTCCTCTCTGCCTCCAATATGAGATTTTATAGGTGTGCAGGAATCTGGGGCTGTTGGCTATTGTTGGAACCCCAGCAGAGGGATCATGGGGTCATTTGGAACTAGGAGGTGAATCTGCAGCCAACTACAGTGCCAAGTCCAGGGGTTGGGCTGAGAGAATCCGGTTTCCCTCTGGGGGTAGCCACAGCACCCAGCTTTCAGCAGCAGCAGAGAGTTGTCCTCCCCCTGAAACTCAGATTTAATCCAGACTAGAGCTCTGTAACAAGGAAAATGAGAGGTGTGGGATAACTGGGCATATGAGCAGCATTGTAGAAACTTAATGCACCCACAAGACCCTTGGGGATGGAGTTTGGAAGGGCATAAAGAGACCAGCAGGGGAGGGGGTGATTAGGGGAGTAGAAAGGGATGAAAGATGTTAATGATCTAGGAGATGGTCACTATTAGCCACATTCCTTGAATTACTGCATTGTGCAGAACACTGAACTAGGTTTTAGGGAGCACAGAAAAATATTCAGAAGAGGTGTTTATAAGTGAAAGGGGGAGAGAAGGGAAATAGTGAAAGCACCATTGTGAAGAGAGAATAGAAATAATAAACACGAGCAAGTACACAAGATAGTTTCAGAGAAATAAGCAGACGAGGACATAAAACATGGAAGGAATAATCTGGGAATTCCCACTTGGAGGAGGAGGGGAGAGGGAGGGAGACAGTTGAGTGGAGGGATTTATCATTGCTAAAGGGTAAGAGTGTGAAGTAATGCTGATGGCCACAGTGCTGAGGGTAGGATCCAGGACTGAGTGAGGAAGGCCCTGGAGAGCCAGAGAAGGGGTTTGAGGAGGAAGGTAGAGGCTGGAGTGGCGGGAGAGGAAGATCAATTCAAACAGGGGGGTTATTAGAGCTTAGTCAGGGCTGACTGGGTGTAGCTGTGACCATTTTTCCAGGGCGGGCAATGGGGGGCAGATGGGAACTGTGTGATCCTCTCCAATACCCACCCAGGCTCCCCGGGACTCTGGGAACATCCTTCAGGGATGGAACAGCTTATCTCTTCCACCTGTTTCCTCACCGACCGTGTTTCCACCAGACACTGGGCTGACGTGGGCATCGTGTGTGGGGAAACAGCCGGACTGCTGGGGAGTCTGCTGTCACCAGCTTAGGCCGCTAATGCTCAGGGCCTCCCTGACTCCTGGGCTCCAAAGGGAGAATCAAGCTGATTATGCCCTGGAAGGATAATTGATGAGCCCCTCCCCATTACCACTTCCCCCTCCTCCTCACAGAGTATCCTCATCAACAAACTGAGGACTAGGTGTTTTGTCTACAACTCCCCTGTATTGTACTCTCCCATATGCTTAGCACAGTGCTCTGCATGCTTGAAGCATTCAATGAATACCAGTGATTGACTGATTAATTGATTGACCCATCGAAAACATCTGACTCCAGTCTGTCAGATTTGGAATAATTCCATCACATCAGAGTGGATGTGGCCCACCTAAACTGGAGAAAAGGTCAATCTCCCAAACATTTACTATAGTGCTCCGCACATAGTAAGGGCTCATTAAATTCTGTTGATTGATCGAAATAACTCCCGAGATTTATTCTACTATTTCCCTTCTATTTCCCTTTTCATATATTTCCTAAAATGCATTTAATCCACTGAATTTCCTTCTTCCTTTAATTTTCAACAATCAACAATCAACAATCAATTTAATTTTCAACAATCAATTCATTCCTCCAGTATTATTTATTGAGTTCTTCCTGTACTTAAATACTTGGGAGAGTAATAGAGTTGTTTGTTGTTTAGAATATAATAATGATAGTACAGTGTTTTGCACACAGTAAGTGCTCAATAAATTATGAAGGAAGGAATGAATGAATAGTGGTATTAGTTAAGTGCTTACTATGTGCCAAACACTGGAATAAGCACTGGGGTAGATGCAAGATTCTTGGGCATAGTCCTTTTCTTACACAAGGCTCATAATCTAAAAAAGTGAGATAAGTATTATTATCACCATTGTACAGATGAGGAAATTGAGGCACAGGAATGTTAAATGAGAAGCATGAGGTCTTTGTTCATGATAATTCAGTAGACACTTGAACTTATAACTAGTCATAAAACCAATTGAGAGGGTTTACTAAACACCTACTATGTTGAGAACACCATAGTAAACATTTGGGAGCACAAAACAAAATAAGAGACAAGGACCATGCCCTCTAGGAGCATAGAATAAAATGCAAGAGACTGGAAGACACAGGTGATTTGAAAATAGCGGGAAGAGGAGACAGAAACAATGGTACATCTGAAAGGAGGAGTATGATAGGAAAATTAGATAAATAAATGAAGGTTAAAATACAGAGAAGGACTAATGGTTGATGTAGAGAAGCAGTATGCCTAGTGGTTAATGGATGGATGGGCCCGGGAATCAGAGGCTCCTGAGTTTATGGCCATGGCTGGTAGTGCATACACAGTTGGACGGGAGAGTTTGCTTTTGCTCTGATTGGGCACCCTTTCCAAATCCACCCAGAGGTACATAAATCTGGGCATTGACAAGAAGCGGGAGGGTCGGTTCCTGCTACCAGTTGGCGCTGTTGGAGCATGGGCAAGTTGATCCCTGGGAATATGAAGGTTGTGCTGCTGAACACCCTGCTGGGACTATGCTGGGAATCTGCAATGAGTGGACCATGTACTTCATTTCCGGACTTTGAAGATTCCATGGTAATGCTCAGGGATAACTTGGATTCTGACACTGAAATGTTTAATCCAGGGAGGATTGAACTGGATTGGACAGAGGATTGAATTCAAGAGTTGGTAGGTGTGTCAGGTGAGAGGCTGGTACTGCTGGTGTACTGCTGTATTGTACTCTCCCAAGCATTAGTACAATGCTCTGCCTCAAAGTAAGCACTCAATAAATACTACTGATTGATTATCTGATTGACTTTTCCCTCATTTGCCTTTCCATAAAGTGACTCTTGTTCCCATGAACTGTTGCTGCAGATTCTAGGCCCTTGGTATGGGATAGGAATTGCAGCATCTGACACAATCAGAATGGTCACTATTTTGGAACCATTTATCAAAATTGAAGATGGCATCATGCAAATTTCAATTTTACATAGCAAGTAAGTGTGACTGCCTTCACAACTTTGAAGTGATTTCATGTTCTTGTACCTGGTTTTCCCCTCCACCCCCCAACCCCGAAGCTCATCCTGGAGTCAGAGCTGTCTCTGGGGGAGCCGGTGTGAGAAACGGTCAGGCTAAGGGAACTCAGTGGAATGGCTGCATCTGTCTTTAGATTCCCCTGGGATCCACTAGTGACTGGGGAGCCATCCTGAATCCTGGTCTGACTCCAAGAAATTAAGGGAAATAATAATAATCATGGTATTTGCTAAGCATTTACTATGATCCAGGCACAGTACTAACTGGTAGGATGTATGCAAGCACATTGGGTTGGACACAGTCCCTGTTCCATGTGGAGCTCACGGTCTGGATCCCCATTTTACTGATGAAGTTACTGAGGCCCAGAGAAGTGAACTGACCTACCCAAGGTCACACAGCAGACAAGTGGCAGAGCTGGGATTAGAAACCCTGAACTTCTGACTCCCAGGCCCATAGGCTCTATCCACTACACCATGCTGCTTCTCTCTCAATCTGCAACATTGTCTTCGGAGACCTTCAGCCCTGCTCCCAGGAGGAAATGCTGGTGGATGTCTCAGTGGCCATGGGTGTTTGGAGTTGGCTGGGAGTGGGTCAGTGGTTGATGAGAGGAATCTTCCCTCCTTCTGGAGAACCCACTATTCTACAACTAGTGTGGAGAAAAAAACTTCTTTGTCATTTCTGGGGTCTTCCCTCCCACTGTGTCACCCCCAGTTCGTGGAAAACACTTCTCTGGAGTCAGCAACCTCCAGGAGGCAGGAATGTCCTGATCTTGTGCTGGATGACAAATCCTGTTTTACTAGACTGTAAGCTCACTGAGAGCAGGGAATGCATCTGCTATATTGTAATAATGTACTCTCCCAAGGTACTTTTCTCTGCACACAGGAAGCACTCAACAAATGCAATCAATCAATTGAACGATTGACATATCCGTGGGAACCATGCCAATCACTTCCTTTCTCCCTCCTCTGTCCTCAAAGAGGGAGATGATCTTTCTCAGGTTGTGGACTCAGGTCTTTTGACTGTTACATTTTCATCATTGCAATGGGAAATGTGTCAACTATCTGAGGCAGAGAAGACAACAGTTCCAACAAAATTCCAGTCACTTGGTACATAGGTTTCTATCACACCCACAGTGGGATCCATCTTATGTTGGTCCCAAGATAGCCCGGAGGGACAGTAATTCCTCAGAGTGTGAATGTGCTGGAGAGAAGCTGAAAGGAAGAATCAGTTATGCAGGAATTTAGTTGAGTGGATGGATAAATGTTTTACTGGTGAAAGAAGGAAATAAACTTCGTATTCTGGGCCCAGCAGACTATGTATGTTGGTTGAGGGATGGGGCAATGGGCAGAGAGTAAGGCACTTACTATGGCAGATCTACATGAAGATTAGCAACAGGATACCCATACATCATCTCTATAGTGACCTAGAATACTCAGTCATAGAGTCAGCAGAAGAAATGATTAAAGATGACATGATAATAATGGTATTTATTAAGTGCTTACTATGTTCCAGACACTGCACTGAATGCTGGGGTAGATACTAGATTATCGCACTTGACACAGTCCCTATCCCACATAAGGCTCACAGTCTTAACCCCCATTTTGCAGAAGAGGGAATTGAGGCACTGTTAAATGACTTTCCCAAGATCTCACAGCAGGCAAGTGGTGGAGCTGGGATTGGAATCCAGTCTTTCTGACTCCCAGGCTCATGCTGTAACCACTAGGTCACAATGCTAGTGTAGAGCAACACAGTATAAGGGAATAAGGAGGAAGGAGATGAAGACACATCAGCCTAGCAACTAGAATGGAGGCTTTGGGAAGATGATGACCCAAAGAGGGAGAATCAAACACAACGTCTGGCCATGTGGGGAAAGGATGGATAGGGAACCATATTTTCCAACTCATGATGGGAAAGGTACTATCAGTCATTCTTTGATTATATCTACCTTTTCAGTGTCCCCCTGTAGACTGTAAGCTCTTTATAGGCAGGGAACGTGTCTACCAATTCTGTTGTGCTGTACTCTCCCAAGAACTTACTACAGTGCCCTAAACACAGTAAGTGTTCAATAAATATGACTGATAGAAATATGATTTGTCATTCCCAACCCCCATTGATAGAAATCCCATATTCAATTCCATCACCTCAGAAACTGAAGGATAATGATAATATTGATGGCATTTGTTAAGGGTCTACTATGTGTCAAGCACTGGTCTAAGTGCTGGAGTACAGTCAAGCTAATCAGGTTGAACACAGTCCCTGTCCCACAAGAGAATCATAGTTTTAATCCTCATTTTACAGATGAGGTAACTGATGCGCAGAGAAGTTAAGTGACTTTCCCAAGGTCACATAGCAGACAAGTGGTAGAGCAGGGAATAGACCCCAGGTCCTTCTGACTCCCAAGCCTGAGCTCTATCCACTAGGTCATGCTGCTTCCCAGGACAGGTAAATAAGCCATCGGTCCATCAACCAATGGTATTTATGGAGCACTTACTGTGTGCAAAGCACTGTACTAATCGCTTGGGAAAGGACAATACAGTAGAGTTGGTAGGTACAATTTGTGCCCTCAAGGACTTTACAGATTAAGGTGCAAACATTAAAATTAATTACAGATAGGGAAAATGACCAGGCATAAATAATATATACATAGGTGTCATGGGGCTGAGTATGGGTTGACTATCGAGTGCTTAAAAGATGAAGATCCGAGTTCATAGGTGATAAAGACAAGCAAGCAGGGAAAGTGAGGGTTTAGACAGGGAAGGCCTCTTGGAGGAGATTTGATTTTAGGAAGGCTTTCAGAGGGAGAGGGGCTCTCTGCTGGATGTGAAGGGGAAAGGAGTTCCTCTCAGAGAGAAGTCGTGGATGTGGGGCTGGTGGCAAGAAAATGTGAACAAAGTACAGTGAATAGGCTGCCATTAGAGGAGTGAAGTGTGTGGCCTGGGTTGTTCTTGGAGAGGAGCAAGGTCGGGTGGGAAGGGGAAAGTTGAGTGAGTGTTTTAAGGCTGAGGGGATGAATTTCCTATCGATGTGGAGGTGGATGGGCAACCATTGGAGGTTTCTGAGGAGAGGAGAGACATGGGCAAAATGTTCTTTTAGGAAAATAATCTGAGCTTCATAATAAGACTGATGATATGAGATGTTAACTGTGGTTTTCATTTCATTTCTTACAGGAAACTCTAACACATTTGTGAGGAAAGCAGACTCTTCAAGTTATGTTATCTTCTATATAGTTCTGAAAACCCAATATAAAAATTTTCCAATGATGGTGCATCTCACTTAGGGAAGAGTCCCTTCTTCCTCAGTATGAATGGCTGTGGGACAGAAAAAAATGTTCACTCATGAGGAACAAAAGTGACTAAATGGAGTGTCTACTGGATCAGCTTATCCTGGCTATGTCATAGACCACTTTAGTCCCTAATCCCATGAGTTCTTGTCGTTTAGGTTCAGGGAAGGCACTGAAGGATCTGATTCATTTTGATTTCTTTCCCTGAGGACCGGATTCCAACTTGAAAATCAAAATGGAGACCTGTGTACTGATCACTGACCATCTGGGGAAAAAATTTGGTAGAAAGAGAATCAATTAACTAGTGGTGTCTTCTAAATCCTTACTGTGTCTTCTGCCATCTCAGTTCCACAGAATGTATGTACATATCCATAATTACATGTATTGATGTCTGTCTCCCCCACTCTAGACTGTACGCTCATTGTGGGAATGGAATGTGTCTGTTTGCTGTTGTATTGGACTCTCCCAAGCTCTTAGAACAATGCTCTGCACACAGTAAGTACTCAGTAAAAACGGTTGAATGCATGGATGAATGAATGCAGAGCAGTCTACTAAATCTAGAGAGACTAGGTAGATATGATTCCTGCCCGTAAGGAGTTTACAATCCTGGGGGAAATAAAGATTCAAAATAAATGATGGGTTGCGGAAGGAGTGTGGTCTAATGAAGAAAAAGAACACGGCCCTGGGAGTCAGACAAACTGGGTTCTAATTCCAGCTCTGCCATTTACCTGAAATGTGACCTTGGGCAGGTCACTTAACTTCTCTGTGTCTCAGTTCTCTCATCTTCACAATAGGGAGTCAGCACCTACTCTCCCTCTTACCTAATCAAGTGGGACCTGATTATCTTGTATGTACCACACTTCCTAGACTGTGAGTTTGTTGTGAGTACAGATTGTCACTCTTTATTGTTGTATTGTACTTTTCCAAGTGCTTAGTACAGTGCTCTGCACACAGTAAACCCTTAATAAATATGATTGAATGAACAAATATGATTGAACACCCCAGTGCTTAGTACAATGCTTGGCATGTAGTAAGTGCTTAAACAAATACCACTATAATTATTATTATCATTATTATTCTTATAAACAACATTGAAGGGTTATTGGGAAAGGGAGAAAATCTCTGAGATTTACCATCTGGGGAGGGGGGAGAAGGGAGAAGCAAGGAACCTCATGGCACTGCTCTCTCACATGGCAGCAAGGAACCAGAGTCTGAGGAAGAAAGCTTTTTGAGAGGGGGATGTACTCCCTCCTCCTGATATGAGCTCTCTCTTTATCGAATCCATTGTCATGATGGTCTCCAACCAGACCCAACACAGAGTGTTGTCATCTGAAGCCCTCCTTGAAGTGATACAGACTGACAGGATGGAGGCTCCAAGACTGACAGGAAGTCAGCTACTGGAGGGAGCTAAACTGGGCTCTGATAGGTCAACTTTCCTCTGAGCCAGAATTGACTGGACTACTGAGGTCCATCTGGGATCGCAAGTTTTGGTCATGATGTCTCAATGCTGTGATGTCATTTGCCACTGGAGGTGGAGTCTCCTAACTAAGATGTGATGCTCTGAGCCAATGGTAGTACCTGCCTATTCCACAATCCAGGTAAGAATAAACATATCTCATCTCTCTTTTTATGGCATTTGATAAATGCTTATTACAAGCCAGGAACTGTACTAAGCCCTGAAGATAATCAGATTGGACCCAGTCCCTGCCCCGTGGGTCTAACAATCTTAATCCATATTTTAAAGGTGAAATAACTGAGGCACAGAGAAATTAAGTGATCTGCCCAAGGTCACACAGCAGGTTAGTGTCAGAGTTAGAATTAGAATCCAGGTCCTCTGATTCCCAAGCCCCATGCTCTTTCCACCAAGCCATGTTCATCATTTCTTTCAAATGCATCCCCAATCCTTGGTTGACTCTTTGTCTGGCTGAGGTGGCTTATTAATGCTGGGCACGGGATTTTCCTAAATATTCTCCATACACTAGCAGCATGGTTTAGTGGATAGAGAACGGGATTATGAGTCAGAAGGACCTGGGTTCTAATCCCAGCCCTGCTACATGATTGCTGTGTGACCTTGAGCAAGTCACTTCACTTCTCTAGGCCTCAGTTACCTCCTCTGGAAAATGGGGATTATGGCTGTGAACTCTACATTGGACGAGGACTGGGTTCAACAAAATTGTCTTGTATCTACCCCAGTACTTAGTACAGTGCCTACAACATCATAAACAATTAACGAATCCCACAATTTTTATCATATTCTTAGTCAGTGTCCCAACTGGGTCTCCCAACAGAATCCTCCGTGATCCATGGAATATCTCTGGGATTACCTGACTGTAAGCTCCTCTAGGTTGTAAACTCATTGTGGGCAAGGATTGGATCTTCAAACTCTGTTGTACTCTCTCAAGTACTTAGCACAATGTGCTGCACATAATAAGCACTCAATAGATACCACTGATTGAGAGAGGAATGCAGGCAGTGTCTCAGCTGGAGTCTGTCTAGTTGTTCCAACCAGGAAGAGAAAGGGGACTGGATCCTTCTGTTGACTTGCCATGACAAATTTGTCAAATACTAGAATTTAGAGGGGTACTTACACTAACCAGATACCTCATTTCCCTCGAACGAGATAACAAGGACTTTTGCGGGAGAAAGGTGGCCTGATTTTTCAAGGTAAAAAGAGGAAAAATGAAGTCCATTTCCCCCTCTCTTAGGCGGGAATATCACTTAGGACAGGGTGTTTAGGAAGAAAGATCCTGTCAATGTTTTGCCAACTCAGTGATCCAGGATTTATTTTGACATTCAGCATTAGCACTAATGGACCAGGGAATAGGGAGAATCTATGCTCCCTCAAACCTCTGTCAGCATCCCACTACGAAAATTTGACTTTTAGTCCCTGTGATTGGCAAAACGCAAATTGAGTGGTGGTGGTGGTGGTGGTTGGGAAAGTCTATGTGTCAACAATCACTCTCTAAATTCTAAAGCTCCCGTTGCTGTCACTCAAAAAATTCCATGGAGCACCAGAGCTGATATGGAGCCTGTTGGGAAGGTGTTTGGAAAGGCACGGTGATGGTGGCAGGACTCCAGGATCTAGGGTCAGTGATTTCTAGGCCACTGCCCAGACAGAGACTACTGGGCTCGATTTTCCCCCACCAGCATATCCACCCCAAATTGTCCCATCCAAAAAACTCATCCCAGTCTACTGTAGGAAATTGGCTTGGTAGAATTACTTGTAACTGAACACAAGAAGTGAAAAAACCCTAAAATGAAGTTAAGCACAACCTTTCCTGGAGGCAGGAGAATGACTCGGATGACCTATTATGGTCTCTTACAGCCCAGGTACTCTATGCTTCAGCATGGCTTAGGAACAAGAGCACGGGCTTAGGCGTCAAAGGACATGGGTTCTAATGCTGACTGCCACTTTCATTCATTCGTTCATTCAATAGTATTTATTGAGCGCTTACTATGTGTAGACCACTGTACTAAGGCTTGGAATATACAATTTGGCAACAGATAGAGACAATCCCTGCCCAATGACGGGTTTACAGTCTAATCTGGGAGACAGACAGACAAAAACAAGACAACATAATCACGATAAACAGAATTAAGGGGATGTACACCTCATTAACAAAATAAATAGGGCAGTAAAAATATATACAAATGAGCACAGTGCTGAGGGGAGGGGAAGGGAGAGGGGGAGGAGCAGAGGGCAGAGAGGGAGCAGAGAGGGAGCAGAGGGAAAAGGGGAAGCTAAGTCTGGGAAGGACTCTTAGAGGAGGTGAGCTCTTCGTATGGCTTTGAAGAGGGGAAGAGAGTTAGTTTGGCAGAGGTGAGAAGGGATGGCAATCCAGGAAAGTGGTAGGAAGTGGGCCAGAGGTCGACGGCGGGATAGGCATGAATGGGGGACGGTGAGGAGGTGGGCGGAAGAAGAGTGGAGCGTGCGGGGTGGGCAGTAGAAAGAGAGAAGAGAGGTGAGGTAGGAGGGGGGAAGGAGATGGAGAGCCCTGAAGCCCAGGGTGAGGAGTTTTTGATTCGTGTGGATGTTGATGGGCAACCGCTGGAAGTTTTTAAGGAGGGGAGTGACATGCCCAGAGTGTTTCTGCTGGAAGGTGATCTGGGCAGTGGAATGAAGAATCGACTGGAGTGGAGAGAGACAGGAGGAAGGAAGTCAGAGAGAAGGCTGGCATAATAATCCAGCCGGGATATTATGAGAGCTTGTACCAGTACGATTGCCGTTGGGATGGAGAGGAAAGGGTGGATCTTGACCATATTGTAAAGGTGAGACTGGCAGGTGTTGGTGAGGGATTGGATATGTGGGGTGAATGAGAGAGCTGAGTCAAGTATGACACCAAGGTTGCGGTCTTGAGAGACAGGAAGGTTGGTCGTACCGTCCACAGTGACAGGGAAGTCAGGAAGGGGACAGGGCTTGGGAGGGAAGATGAGGAGCTCAGTTTTGGACATGTTGAGTTTTAGGTGGCAGGCAGACATCCAGGTGGAGACGTCCTGGAGTCAGGAGGAGATACGAGCCTGAAGGGAGGGGGAGAGAACAGGGGAGGACATGTAGATTTGGGTGTCATCGGCGTAGAGATGATAGTTGAAGCCGTGGGAGCGAAAAAGTTGACCAAGGGAGTGAGTGTAAATGGAGAACAGAAGAGGGCCAAGAACTGACCCCTGAGGAATCCCAACAGTTAGAGGATGGGAGGGGGTGGAGGAACCCGTCAAGGAGACCGAGAATGAACAGCCAGAAAGATAAGAAGAGAACCAGGAGAGGAAGGAGTCCATGAAGCCAAGGTGAGAAGAGGATGGTCGACAATGTCAAAGGCAGCTGTGTGACTTTGGACAAGTCACTTAACTTCTCTGTGCCTCATTTATCTCATCTGTAAAATGCAGATTAAGACTGTGAGCTTCCAGTGGGACAAGCTGATTACCTTCTATCTACCCCAGCACTTTGAAGAGTGGTTGGCACTTAAATATCATTATCATTATTTCTTTTTTTTTAACAGAATTAGTTAAATTCTTACTATGTGCCAACCACTCTACTGAGTACTGTAGGAGATACAAGCTAATCAGAATGGACTCAGTCCTTGTCCCTCATGAGGTTCGCAATTCTTGTAGCTGTCATCTACTGCCTTCCTGGTCCCACCTCCAACTTCTTCAGCCACCCTGACCCCTATCTCACCTTCCTTCTCTCCTTCTCTCTGCCCACTCTGATCCTCGGAGACTTCAACATCCACATGGATGTACCCGGTGCCTCCTCTGCCACCCGCCTGCTATCACTCCTTGACTTTGTGAACCTCCTGCTCCACCACACCTCGCCCACACACCAAGTTGGTGACACCCTCGATCTCATCATCATTTACCACTGCACTATCTCCTCCCTCCCCAACTCTGAAATCCCTCTCTCAGACCATAACCTTCTCACCTGCCTGGTCTCTCACATTCCCTCCCAGATCCACCCTTTCCTCTCTATCCAAACGACTATCGTACCGATACAAGCTCTCATAACATCCCGGCTGGATTTTTGTGTCAGCCTTCTCTCTGATCTCCCTTCCTCATGTCTCTCCCCACTCCAGCCGATTCTTCATTCCACTGCCCGGATCATCTTCCTGCAGAAACGCTCTGGGCATGTCACTCCCCTCCTTCAAAACTTCCAGTGGTTGCCCATCAACCTCTACACGAAACAAAAACTTCTCACTCTGGACTTCAGGGCTCTCCATCACCTTTCCCCCTCCTACCTCACCTCCCTTCCCTCTTTTTACTGCCCACCCCGCACGCCCTGCTCCTCTGCCCCTCACCTCCTCATCGTCCCCTGTTCAAGCTTATCCCACGTCGACCTCTGGCCCACGTCCTACCGCTTTCCTGGATTGCCCTCCCTTCTCACCTCCGCCAAACTAACTCTCTTCCCCTCTTCAAAGCCCTACTGAGAGCTCACCTCCTCCAAGAGGCCTTCCCAGACTTAACTTCCCCTTTTCCCTCTGCTCCCATTCTGCTCCCTCCCCCTTCCCCCCTTCACTTCCCCTCAGCTAAGCCCCCTTTCTCTCTGCTCCTCCCCCTCTCCCTTCCCCTCCTCTCAGCACTGTGCTCATTTGTATATATTTTTATTACCACATTTATTTTGTTAATGAGGTGTACATCCCCTTGATTCTATTTATCGTGATTATGTTGTCTTGTTTTTGTCCGTCTGTCTCCCCCGATTAGACTGTAAGCCCGTCACTGTGCAGGGATTGTCTCTATCTTTTGCTGAACTGTACATTCCAAGTGCTTAGTACAGTGCTCTGCACATAGTAAGCGCTCAATAAATGCTATTGAATGAATCAATTAATTAATCTCCATTTTACAGAAGAGGGAACTGAGGCACCGAAAAGTAAAGTGACTTCCTCAAGGTCACACAAAGACAAGTAGCAGAGTCACTAAAAGAATCTAGGTTCTTCTGACTCCCAGGTCCACACTCTAGGCACTAGGCAATGCTGCCTCTCTTTCTTGTACTTCCAGTCATTCTGTTGTCCCATTAGGTTTTTTTTTTCTTTCTTCTTGTCTCATTTCATTTTTCAACAAGTCACAGTTGCTTCTAAGAACAAGTCGAATGTCGTGAGTGTGTGTGCTTCCCCTTCAGCTTCTGGGAAAAGACAGTGTGCATCCAACCATCCAACCGGAGAGGTTTTTGGAACTATAATGTATGTTGGAACAATAGTGTTTGACTATATATTTTAATGTCTGTTTCTCCTTCTAGTCCTTAAGCATCTTGTGGGCAGGGATTGTGTCTACCTATTCTGTACTTTCCCAAGCACTTAATATAGTGCTCTCCCCACAGTAAGCCCTCCATAAATATCATTGATTGCTTGATGAGTTGCAGAGCAATGGGTTATCTTTCTATCTTTCTATCTTATCTATCTCACAAATTGTTGGGTGAAGGGCTGAGGTAGATTTGCCCTCCTTGAACACTGTCATGTGGGATTTCAGTAGTGCTTAGCCAAAATATTCCCAATCCCCAAAAGATTCTAGTTTTTCTCATTATGACATAGAGCTGAAGTCACAGGATTGAGTCCATTGCCAGATCACTAGGCTGCTCCCCTTCAACAGGATTTCTGTAGCTAGAGTTTGGGTTTGACACCAAAATTGTCGGCTGCTCTACCACTAGGCTGCTGTGTGAGCTTGGGCAAGTCACCTAACTTCTCTGTGCCTCAGTTAACTCAACTGTAAAATGGAAGTTAAGACTATGAGCCCCCTGTTAGAACATGAACTTTGTCCAACCTGATTTCTTTGTATCTACCCCACTCCTCCCTCACTGTTACCTATGTCACCTCACTTCTCTCCTTCTATGATGCAGTCTGCACACTTTGCTACTCTGGTGCTAACCTTCTCCTTGTGCATTTATCTTGTCTGTCTCACCCCTGACCCCTTGACCATGTCCTACCTCTGACCTGGAACGTCCTCCCTCCTCAAGCCCTCCAGACAATTACTCTCCCCCACTTCAAGGCCTTAGCGAAGGCACATTCCTCCAAGAGACCTTCCCAGATTAAACCCCACTTTTTCTCAGCTCCTACTCCCTTCCACATCAGCTTGACTCGCTCCCTTTGCTCTCCCTCCCACCCTACAGCACTTATGAGAGCAGAGGGTGGCTCAATGGAAAGAGCATGGGATTGGGAGTCAAAGGTCATGGGTTCGAATCCCGGCTCTGCCACTTGTCAGCTGTGTGGCTGTGGGCAAGTCACTTAACTCCTTTGTGCCTCAGTTACCTCATCTGTAAAATGGGGGTTAACTGTGAGCCTCACGTGGGACAACCTGATTACCCTGTAGCTACTCCAGCGCTTAGAACAGTGCTCTGCAAATAGTAAGCGCTTAACACATACCAACATTATTATCCATAATTTTATTTATTTATATTGATGTCTGTTTACCTGTTTCATTTTCTGTCTCCCACCCAACCCCAGACTGAAAGCTCATTGTGGACAGGGATTGTCTCTCTTTATTGCTGTATTGTACTTCGCCAACTGCTTAGTACAGTGCACTGCATACAGTAAGTGCTCCATAAATATGATTGAATGAATGAATTCTGAGTACAGTGTCTGCCAAGTAGTAAAATCTTAACAAATACCTTTAAAAAAAAAGCTGTCCCTCCCTCAAATGGAAGCTCTACTCAGAGCTGGGGCTGATCAGAACTGAACAGACAGTTTCAGGGAAAGCAGAACAAATGTGTTTCAGAACTCTCATCCCTTTGATACAGGTCACATTTCCTGGTCACTTGTAGGTGGTTTGGGTCCAGGGATATTTCTGGGTAATGCAGCATAATTTGCCCTGGTTTGACAGGTCAGACTCCATCCTTCTGCCATGTTCAATCAATCAATCATACTTACTCTGTGTAGGGCACTGTACTAAGCACTTAGAAAAGGATAAATACAAGAGTTGCTAGACAAGTTCCCTGCCCACAATGAGTTTACATTCTAGAAGGGGAGAATCCCATAAGTCATTGTGATGTGTTTCCCCAGCCCCAAATAATCCTCTATTCTTATCTTACAGGTAATACTCCAAGAAAATATCCTTTTTGTGCTATGAGAAGAACAACGATCTCAAGAGTGCCGGTCTCACCTCCTCTCTGTAGGCTCCTCCTCTTCTGATTCTCCTTTTCATTCTCCCTCTCCAGTTAATGGCCCTGTTTAGAATCTTTCCTGCTTTAGTGATGGGATTCCATCTCGAGACTAAACAAATTCCTCCTGAAAGTCCCCTCTGTTGTTTCATGAATCTCTTTTATGAGATTTCCTGGTGTGGCCTGAGAAGGTTTCTGGCCTCAGTGTTCATGGGTCTTAGGGAATAGTCCTTTGAAACCAACCAATCAATCAATCATATTTATTGAGCATTTACTTTGTGTAGAGCACTGTATAAAGCACTCGAAAGAGTACAGTATAGTAATATAACAGACAAATTCCCCACCCACAACGAGCTGACAGTCCACAGGGGGAGGCAGAAATTAAAATGAATAAATAAATTTTGGATATGTAATAAGTGCTATGGGACTGAGGGGGCAGTGAATAAAAGGAGCAAATCAGGGAAACGCAGATGGGAGTGGGAGAAAAGGAAATGAGGGTTTAGTGAGGGAAGGCTACTAGGAGGAGAGGTGGAAAAAGTAACTGTCTGTCAGATATGACTAGGTAAGGCGATCCAGGCCAGAGGCAGGATGTGAGCGAGAGGTCATTGATGAGATAGATAAGATAGAGGCACAGTGAATAGGTTGGCATTACAGAACCTAGAGAAACATTTCCCCAGGGAAAATTAGGAGTCTGCCCTCAACACTGCCTCTGTTGCACTGGCAAGAGTGCAACTCCCTCCAGACAGTAAGTTAGTTGTGGGCAGGGAAAGTGTGTGAACTGTCCTCTCCCAAGCTCTTAGTACAGTGCTCTGCACACAGTAAGCTCTTAAGAAATAATGTTGGTATTTGTTAAGTGCTTACTATGTGCCGAGCACTGTTCTAAGCGCTGGTGGAGATACAGGGTAATCAGGTTGTCCCACTTTGGGCTCACAGTCTTCATCCCCATTTTACAAACGAGGTAACTGAGGCATCGAGAAGTCAAGTGACTTGCCCAAAGTCACACAGCTGACAGGTGGCGGAGCCGGGATTAGAACCCACGACCTCTGACTCCTAAGTCCGTTCTCTTTCCACTGAGCCATGCTGCTTCTCAATGAAATGACACTGCTTGATTGATTTCCCAGGTTTCTGCTTTCTTCTAAGCTCCAAAGAGACAGGGATTAGGTGTCTTATGCTGCTGTTGTATCTCCCAAGTTCCTAGAATAGTGCATTAGTCTCAGTAGGTGCTCTAGAAATAACATTTCTACTATTAGTACTATTGTACTATTACTAAGATTTGCTAATATTACTACTACTGTTACTAAGAAGAAGGTGGAAGGTGTAAAGGGACTGAGCTTCATTCCAAAAAATCTGTGTGTCAGTATAATGATAAGCTGTATTTCCCCATAGGTGTGTGTTTGACTGATGCAGAAAAATTGCCTTTCCTGACCTCATTTCCTTCCTTTGCATGCCAGTTTCTGGGGTGAAACTTTCTTTCCCCTTTATCTAGACTTTCCTTTAGTGCCCTAGGCAGTGAATGATTGGGGCATTGTGATGGGTGGTTGGGTAGTGGGGGCGGGACCAGAATGAAAACCTGAATTTACTTTCTTTATGTACCTCAGTTTCCCTCAATCAATCAATCAAGGTATTCGATGAGCATCTACTGAGTAGGAAGTAATACACTGAACTCTTGGGGTGGGGATGGGGAGCAGTGTAAACAAGACACAGGTTCCCTGCCCTTCGAGGAGCAGACCATTTACTGGGGGAGACAGATGGTTGAAAATTGTTTTCAAAAAGTGGGAGCAGGAAAAGGAACCACGATATCAAGGAGAGTAGCTTAATGTGGAGGAACGTGAATAGGCGGGAATGGCGGGAGAAGAAAGTGAGTTCAGACAAAGGGTCA
Source organism: Ornithorhynchus anatinus (assembly GCF_004115215.2). Classification (NCBI taxonomy): domain Eukaryota; kingdom Metazoa; phylum Chordata; class Mammalia; order Monotremata; family Ornithorhynchidae; genus Ornithorhynchus; species Ornithorhynchus anatinus. Next base: position 7,638,842 of record NC_041752.1, on the reverse strand, counting down.
GTTAGAGCTTAGTCAGAGTTGATCAGGTGTGACTGTGAATATTTTTTTCCAGGCGGGCAATGGAGGCCGGATGGGAACAATATGATCCTCTCCAGTCCCTCCACTGGATCGCGGGGACTCTGGGAAGGACTCCTAGAGATGTAACAGATCATCTCTCCCACCTGTTTCCTGACCATCTGCGACTCCACCGGGCCCTGGGCTGACGTGGGATTCGTGTGTGGGGAAACGGCTGAACTGCTGGGGGTCTGATGTCTCCAGCTCAGTCTGCTGTTGGTCTCGGGTGCCGGCTCAGGGTCTCCCTTAATCTTGGACTCCAAAGGGAGAATCGAGCTGATTATGTTCTGGCAGGATGATTGATGAGCTCTTCCCCACTACCATCTACCCCGTCCACCTTCCCACTTCTCGACACACAGTATCCTCAGCTGCAAACTGAGGGCCAAGCATTTTGTCTACTAGCTCTCTTGCATTATACCTTCCTATACACTTAGTACAGTGTTCTGCATGCAGGAGGCATTTTATAAATACCAATGATTTATTGATTGAATGATTGACCCATCTAAAACATCTGACCCCCTTCTGTCAGATCTGGAATAATTCCATCAATTCAGAGTGGATAAGGCCTACCTAAGTTGGAGATCAGGTCGACCTCCCAGATGCTTATTTTAGTGCTCTGCAGATAGTAAGGCCCCAATAAATTCCATTAATAGATCAAGCTAACTCCCGAGATTTAGTCTACTATTTCCCTTTTCATGTACTTCCTAAAATAAATTTAATCCATTGAATTTCCTTCTTCTTTAATTTTCATCAATCATTCATTCATTCATTCATCCATTCAGTGTACTTAAATACGTGGAAGAGTAGTAGAGTTGTCTTTTGGATAGAAGATAATGATATGAGTGGTGTTGGTTAAGGGTTTACTATGTGCCAAATACTGGAACAAGCACTGGGGTAGATGCGAAATAATCAACCCAGACATAGTCCTGTTCTCACACAAGATTCATAGTACAAATAAAAGTGAGAACAAGTATTATTATCACCACTGTACAGTTGAGGAGACTGAGGCACAAAGATGTTAAAAAAGAAGCATGAGATCCTTGCACCTGATAATTCAGAAGACAGTTGAACGCTATAACTAGTCATTCAACCAATTGATAGTGTTTACTAAACACCTACTAAGTTCGAAACACTGTACTAAACACTCGCAGGAGCAAAACAAAGAGGCAAAGTCCATGTCCTTTAGGAGCACAAAATCTAATGCAAGAGAGTGGGGGAGACAAATGATTTGCAAATAGTGAGGTTATGAGATGGACACCTCTTGAGAGGAGGAATATGGTGGGAAAATTAGATAAACAAATGAAGGTTAAAATACAGAAAAGGGCTAATGGTAGGAGTAGAGAAGCAGTGTTGCCAAATGGTTAGAGCACGGGCCTGGGAGTCAGAGGTACCTGGGTTTTAATCCTGGCTCTGCCACTTCTCTGCTGTATGACCTTGAGCAAATCACTTCACTTCTCTGGGCCTTAATTAATTAATCTGGAAAATGGTGTTTAAGACTGTGATCCCCATTTAGGACATGGACTGTTTTCAACCTAATTAGTTTATATCTGTCCCTGTGCTTAGTACAGTTCCTGATACATAGTACATGCTTAACAAATATCATGAAAAAGTACTAAACGTAAGTCATCAGGGCATTCTGTCTCTGCTTCTCTGACTTTGAGAGAAGTTGGTTTCATTTTTGCTTTTCTCTCCCTGTCTTTACCTCCCTCTGCCTTTGCTTTTGGTTTATCTGCCTTTCTTTCCCTGACTCTGCATCTTTCTGTTTATGTCTTCTTCCATGTTTTTCTTTTATTTATGGTATTTATTAAGCACTTGCTATGTGTCAGGCACTGTACTAAGTAAGCTTTGAGTAATCAGGTTGGACATAGTCCATCTCCCACATTGGGTTAACAATCTGCAGCCTCATTTTACAGATGTGGTAAGTGAGGCACAGAGAATTTTAGTGACTTGCCCAAGGTTATAGAGCAGACAAGTGGCATAGCCGGAATTAGAACCCAGATCCTCAGACTCCCAGGCCCGTATTCTTTCCACTAGGATAAGCTGTTTTTTTGCTTCTCTCTTCTCTCTCTCATTTTGCTGGGTCACTCTATGTCTTTTTCTGCTTCTGCCTGAAATGATCTGAAATGTACACTGTTGAGATTCAAATGAATGTGGGGATCTGGGAGCCAGCACCACCAAAAATTGAGTGGGTGAGCAGTAGGGGATGTTTTTTGTCTTTTCTTCCCATCTTTCAGTGACAGAGGAGCCTTCAGACCCTGGAGAAGACACATCAAGATCCATGAGAGAAGCCCTGATCCATACGGTCCCAGCCCCAGCTTTCCATCTCAGAAAACTCTTCAGTCTGCAGGAACCACTGTTCTCTCCACCTTCCCAGTTTGCGATTTTATCTGAAGAGTCTTGGCTAGAAATCTCTTATCAGCGCTAAATAAGCTTGTGTTCAAATTTTCTTGTTGTACTCTGTGGATCCTGGAAGCTACATGGTCTTTGCTCTATGGATATAGTCATAATAGTAATTGTGGAATTTGTTAAGCACTTACCTATGTACCACACCCTAGGATAGACACAAAACACTCATATCATTCTCAATCCCTGTCCCATTCGGGCTCACTATCTAAGGAGAAGGGAGAGAAGGTATTGAATCCCTATTTCACAGATGAGGAAACTGAGCCCCAGAAAGGTTATGGGGCTTACTCAAGAACACATAACATGCAAGGGCACAGTTAGGTTTAGAACCCAGATATATTAATAGTTATTGTAGTATGAAAGTGCTTACTAGGTGGCAAGCACTGTGTTAAGTGTTGGGGGAGGTACAATGCAATTAGATCAGACCCAGTTCCTGTCCTACATGGGGCTCACAGTCCAAGTAGGAGGGAAAACAGGTATTTAGTACCCATTTTTCAGAGGAGGAAACTAAGGCACAGATAAGTTAAATAACCTGCATGAAGTTACACAGCAGGTGACAGAGCTGGGATTAGAACGTAGGTCCTAATGAAATGATAATGATAATTGTGGCATTTGTTAAGTGCTGATTTCTGGTTCCCCATCCTGTGCTCTATCCCGCATGGCACGCAGTTTTTCTTCTTTATGGTTTTTGTTAAGCAGTGTTCTAAACACTGGGATAAATACAAGGTAATCAGGTTGGACCCCATCCCTGTCTCACATGGGGCTCATAGTCTAAGAATTGAATCCCCATTTTACAGTTGAGGAAACTGAAGCACAGAGAAGGTAAGTGACTTCCCCAAAGTCACACAGCAGGCAAGTGTCTGAAGTGAGATTAGAAAGAAGGTCCTCTGCCTCCTAGATGCATGCTCTTTCCACTCGGCCAAGCTGCTTCTCTAAACACATTCGGACGTTTTCCCATTGTGACATAAAATCCTCCATATTGGTACTTGGCACTGACTGCTCTTCATAGCCTTGGAGACACTTGGAAGCCTGGACTTTACACGACACACAACGGAAGCAGCACGGGCTTAGTGGAAGAGCCCAGGCCTGGGAGTCAGAGGACCTGGGTTCTAACCCCAGCTTGACCACTTGTCTGCTAGGTGACCTTGGGCAAATCACTTCACATCTCTGTGCCTCAGTTCCCTCATCTGCAAAATGGGGATTCGATACCTGTGTTCCCTCCTACTTATACTATGTGCCCCTTGAGTGACCTGATTATCTTGTATCTACCCAAGAGCTTGGCACATAGGAAGCACTTAAATACCACACAGAGGCCAGATCAGTCTGGTGGAGATTCATTCATTCAATCGCATTTATTGATTGCTTACTGTGTGCAAAGCACTGTACTAAGCACTTGGAAGAGTACAGAGTCCTGGGAAGGCCACCTCTATGGCTGCAGTTGTGACTTCTCTTCCTGTCATCCTGAGCCTCGAGGATAACCCTCTGCTCCTGCCTTACCCATCACAGTCTTAGTCTTTTATATTCTTGTTTCTTTCCTCCTCTTTCTGTCTCCAAACCCCATCCACTTCACGCTCAGACTATGAGCATGTGGAGGCCTATCCCATCCATGTACTTCTTTCCCAGTGCTTAGTACAGTATTTCCCCCACTAGACAGTAAGATCTTTGAGGGTGGGGATCATATCTACCAACTCTATTGTGCTGTACTCTCCCAAATGCTTAGTACTGTGCTCTATCCCCAATATCACTGACTGACTGGTTGCTTTCAATATGGTAGGCACTTGATATATAGTATTACTCCCAAGAAAAACAGTGTCGAGTCCAGGGGATGGGCAGAGAAAAGACAGGCTTCCCTCTGGGGGCAGCCACACTACCCTGCTACCAGCTGCTGGGGAGATATATTATTCTCCTTCTGAGACTCTTATTTAATACAGGATGGAGTGGAGAACTGAAGGATTCTGGAGAAGAGGAGGGAGGTGGATCAGTGAAGCTGAGTTGGGGAAGGTGTCACCTGCAAAGTTGCTGAGGGGGAACCTGCTGACGTCCTCAGAGCTGAGCGGAGGACCCGGGACTGAGTGGAGAAGGCTGTGGGGAGCCATTGAGGGGATTCATGTAGGAATGTGAGGAGGCCTGAAGTGCAGGAAAGGAAGATGAGTTTGGATAAGGGGTGGGTTAGAGCTCAGACAGGGCTGACCAGATCCGACTGTGATCACCGGCTTCAGGGTGGATAATGGGGGCCGGATGGGAACATTATGATCCTTTCCAGTCCCTGCCCAGGATCCCCGGAATTCTGGAACTGCTCATCTCTCCCTCCTATTTCCTCACCAAATTCAGCTACACAGGACTTTGGGCTGACGTGAGCTTTGCCTGCGGTGAAATGACCAGGATGCTAGGTGTCTGTCAGATTTTGAATAGCCAAATTTGAAGGATTTTAAATCCTTCTTGGAAACTTTCAGAATGGGCTCAGAGAAGCAGCTTGGCCTACTGGTTACAGCACAGACCTGGGAGTCAGAAGTCAGTTCTTAACAAGTACCTCCGTGATTCTTCTTCTTTGGATTATTACTAGTAGTGATAGTAGTAGTATGCACAGGGTTCCAACCTGGCTCTACCTGCTGAGTGACCCCCAGCAGGTTATTTAACTTCTCTGTGCCTCAGATTCCTTATCTGTAAAATGGAGGATAAACACCGGTTTTCCTTGCTAATTAAACTGTGAGCCCCGTGGGAGACAGAGATTGGGTCTGATCTGTTTGTATTTTGCCTATCTCAGTGTCTGGCACAATTATTATTCGTAAACCTGGGTTCTAATCCCAGCTGTTACTTATCCTTGAGTAAGTCTCTTAACTTCTCTATGCTTCAGTTTCTTCATCTGTAAAATAGTGATTCAGTACCTGCTCTCCCTTCCCCTTAGACAGTGAGCCCTTCGTGGGATGGGGTTTGGGACTGATCTGACTGTGTTGTGCCTGTGCTAGTACTTGGCACATAGTAAGTGCCTAACAAATTTCACAGTTGCTATCATCCCTATATCCATAGAGCAAAGAACTTGTAGCTGCCAGGATCCATGGAGCACAACAGGAAAATCTGAAAGTGAGTTTATTTAGCATTGAGAAGAGATTTGCATCCATGATTCTTCAGAGAAAATCCCAAACTGGGAAGGTGCAAAGAAGAGGGGTTCCCAGATTTTGGGAAAGTTTCTGAGTTGGACAGATGGGGCTAGACCTGTGTGGATCAGGGCTTCTCTTATGGATCCTGATGTGTCTCCCCCAGCAACTGAAGGGTCTGCTGTTGCCAAAAGATGGGAAGAACAGGTAAATTCTGGAACTGCTCATCTCTCCCACTCCGTATTGGGTGGAGCTGGATCCCAGACCCTAGAATCCACTTGAACTTCAACAATCTGTACATTTCAGATCATTTCAGATCATAAAGTGCTTAGTTTAGAGCTCTGCACATAGGAAGTTCTCAGTAAATACCAGGGATTGATTGATTTGGGACAGAAGCAGAGAAAGACACAGAAAACTCTATGGATATACCACCAGAACGATAGTAGATGGAGGTGGAGGGTTCTGGGAAATATGTGCCCATGGCATCGCTATGGGTCGGAGATAACTAGACAGCATAAGACAAGATCCAGCAAGACAACAGAGAGACACAAGAGATGAAGAGAAAGACACAGAATAAGAGAAAGTAAGATAGAGAAATCAAGAACTAAGGCAGAGAGAGACAGAGATGAGAGAAACACAGAAATTAAAGACTCTAAGCAAGAGAAACAGAGAGGCAGAGAAAGAGACTCAAAGTCAGAGAAGCAGAGAGACATAAAGAGAGGTGGAGTTAGAGGCAGACTCAAAGGAAGTCAAATACAAGGAGAAGCAGAAAGGGAGAACAAGGCAGAAACAGTTGGTTATGAGAAGCACCAGTAAAGATGTAAATTGAGAGCCAGAGACACAGGGGACCACGGAGGGAGAGACAGTGGGAGAGATAGAAACCCAGAAAGACAGGGGCAAAGAGAGATTAAATCAAAGAGAAAAACATAGGTTGGGGGAGGCAGATTAAACATGACTCAATCTCTGAGACAAGAGAAACCAAGAAAATTAGACTAACAGAGAGAGAGAGAGGAACTGGCAAAAGGGCAGTGTGGTCTTGTGGAAACAGCATGGGCCTGGGAGTCAGCAGACCTGGCATCTAATCCTGGCATCACCATTTACCTGCTGTTTGACCTTGGGCAAATCACTTGATTTCTATGTGCCTCTATTTTCTCATCTGTAAATCAGGCATTTAAATGTCCCTTCTCCACTTAGTCTGAGAGCCCCATGTGGGGTATGGATTTGGTCTGACCTGATATCTTATATCTACGCCAGCGATTAGTACAATGTTTGGCACCTAGGAAGTGCTTAACAAATACCACAGTTATTATAAAGAGAAAGTGATAATCCACTGGCTTGGATTAAAAGCACCAAGTGAGCAAAGAGCATGACTGTTTAATGCAATTTCCCCATCAGATAGACCGGCATTTAGGAAGGACAGGGAGAGAAAAGTTGACATACCTGGTCAAGTGCTCTGATGCACTCATCTGGGAAAACAAAGAAAAATCAATTACACTGGTTCCCTGATAATTCTGCAATCAGCCTGGGGTGAGGTAGGTGGGTTTACCCTGGCCCCGAAAAGGGGAGGAGAGGGGATGTGACCCTCCTGAAATATTCCTTAACAAATCCCATAGTTACTAATATCATTATTCCTCATTCTGAGTCTATCAGGCCAGGGGAGACAGGGAGGAGCTGGAGGCGCTTAGTTGCCATTGTTTTTACGAGATGTTCTTCCCCTTGACGCTGTTTAGTGCCATTGTTCTTGTCTGTCCGTCTCCCCCGATTAGACTGTAAGCCCGTCAAACGGCAGGGACTGTCTCTATCTGTTGCCGACTTGTTCATCCCAAGCGCTTAGTACAGTGCTCTGCACATAGTAAGCGCTCAATAAATACTATTGAATGAATGAATGAATGAGAAAACTGTAACCTCCTTGAGGGGAGGGATTATGGCTACCGACTCTATTGCATTGTACTCTCCCAAGCACTGTAGTGATAACAACAAGAGCTCACTAAATATCACTGATCTTTGTGGGCAGGGAACATATCTACCAATGCTGTTTTATGCTCCCAACTGTTTAGTCCAGTGGTCTGCATGCAGGAAGCACTCAATGAATAGCACTGATTGGTTGACTGATGGATTGATTGAGATTGCAGTGTTTACCGCCTTTCTGGAGCATGACAATTTGTTCTTTCTTGTACTTATGGAAGCCCGTCTGGCTGATTTCCATGAATTTCTCCTTGCCCTTTTCAGTTAGATCCTTAGTCCAACCTGTGGCCAAGACAGAGAATGTGGGAAGATCCTCGGATTTTGGGAATCTGGGACCCTTCCCAGAAATAACAGGGGATAAAGAAGCAAGGTGGACTTGGAAAACGAGAGAGGTTAAAGTGCCGGGGGACCCATAAAGTAGGGAGTAGCCATAATCATAAGAATACTAATTATGGTATTTGTTAAGCACTTACTATGTGCCAGTCACTTCTCTAAGCGCTGGGGTGGATACAAGCTAATCGGGTTGGACACAGTCCCTGTCCCACATAGAAATCACAGTCTCAATCCCCAGTTTAAAGATGAGGTAACTGAGGCCCAGAGAAGTGAAGTGACTTTCCCAAGGTCACACAGCAGATGAGTGGCGGAACCGGGATTAGAACCTATGCCCTGAGTCGCAGGCCTGTGCTCTATCCACTACATCATGCTGCTTCAATGACTGTGTCAATGACCTAACACAAAGTCTCCCTATTGTCACCAAGCCCTGTCTCCTTGTTGGGGTCAGAGGTTGGAGGCATCTTCCTCTGATCCTGAGGCCTTGGTTAAATCAGGTAAGACTCTCAGGCACCTCCTCTGTGTCTGGGAATTAGGAGTTGGGAATGAAGACTTCCCCACCACATATATCCTTAATCTTACTATCAGTGATATTTAGGGAGCTCTTGCTTTGTACAGAGCACTGTACTGAGCGTGTAGGAGAATCAAAACAATAGAATCAGTAGCCACAATTCCTATCTTTAAGGAGGTTACAGTTTTCTCCTCAGCATCTCCAGCTCCCACCTGCCTCCCCTGATCTGATAGACTCAGAGTGAGGAATAATGATCTATTTGAAGATCTGTCTCCTCTAGTCAATCAATCAATAATATTTATTGAGTCATTACTGTGTGCAGAGCACAGTATTAGGTGCTTGGGAGAGTATACTAAAACAGAGTTGGTGGACATGTTAGACTGCAAGATCCTAAAGGCAGGGATCATAATTTACCAACTCTATTGCACTCTCCCAGGTGCTTAGTACAGTGCTCTGTATTAAGTGTTCAATAAATTCCATTGAATAAATACCATTGATTGATTGATTGACTGAGATCACAATCCTGATGCTGTTATGTTAGACTGTCAGTCCCATGATGGATAGAGACTGTGTCGGGAAGTAGTATGGCATAGTAGATAGAAGACGGGTCTGGGAGTCAGAAGGTCGTGAGTTCTAATCTTGGCTCTGCCACATGTCTGCTGTGTGGCCTTGAGCAAATCCCTTCATTTCTCTGGGCCTCAGTTACCTCATCTGCAAAGGGATTAAGACTGTGAACACTATGCAAGACAAAGACTGTGTCCAATCCAGTTATCTTGTAACCACCTTAGCGTTTAGTATAGTGCCTGGCACAAAGTAAGAGCTTAGCAAATACCATAATTATTATTATGTCTAATTCCCACCTTCATTAGTATTATTATGTCTAATCCCTCCCATTTAGTACAGAACTTTACATCCAGTACATACTTAATAAATACTATTACTATTACTACTACTACATTCAATCGCTTATACTCCTGCCATCCTAATGAATCCTCTGACCTTTGAAAGGAGGAGAGAGGAACTCATCAGTTACTGTAGAACATCTCCCCATCGTGGTTTTCTCCATCAATATGTGCGGTTATGTACAGCACGGCGTAACCTTGGTAATAGGTATCTGATATGTACACATCTGTTGTCCCTGGATATGGAATCCCAAAAGCCCTCACAGCTTTTTAGCACCTCATATCATCACACTGAAGCAGTAAGCAAACCTAGGCATGTTCCATCAAGGTGACATCTGAGAAGAGTTGCCTAAAGCAGTGTCTTCCTGTTGTCAGCTGGTCACTCTCATTCCAGCAGAGGGTAGGCCTAGAAGAGGAGGTTGAGCCAGTGTGGATGGGGAGTTTGGGCCTCTCCTGATAGATGCCCCTTGAAGCTATTGGCATTTCCGCCCTTCCTCAGAATGCCCATGTGAGCCCTGCTGCCACCATGGAGTGTAACACAGAAAGAGGTTAAGATGCATTTGTAAACTCAGTGGCTGGAACGGTGAAAGGAAGTCTAGACTCAGCTTCTTGTGGGTGAGGAAAATGCCTATCAACTCTGCTGTACTGTCCTCTCCCAGGTACTTACAACAGTGCTCTGTTCACCATAAGAACTCAATAAATACCACTGATTGACTGATAGACCGAGAGAGATCTCCCTAGATTGAGCTGGATTTTGCATTAGATTTGCCCTGGACAGGGATCCTCAAATGACCGAGGGTTGCTGCTTATCTGGAAACATTAAAACCGGGAAGAGTTTCAGATTTGTTTCCCAAGAGCCAATTGGCCACTTAGCCAATTAGAATCCCAAGGAAGATCAAGATTTCTGAATCTTCATTTTCCAGGTTGCCTCTGGCTACTGGATCCTCAGGGCCCTTAGGCCCACCTAGGTAGCCTGTCTGATACCCATCTCCAGCCCCCTATGTTATACTGACACTTGAATGCTCGATTCTCGATTGGCTTCTCCTATTTGTAAGCATTTATGATGTCTGTCTACCCCATTAAAGATGGTAGAGAATGTCTCTCTTTGTGTCTGCTCTGATTTCCCAAGTGCTTAGAACAGTGCACTACAACCAGTGAGAGACCTAGTTGACTTTCTTTTGCTGTTGACTGTTTTTGGATCAAGGAACAGATTCATTTGCACCAGAGATTCACGCATGTACCATGCATATTAATCCACATATGCATCAGGCCTATTTTCCTTGTAGATGCCTCTCCCAACTCTAGTTTTTGCATTCAAGTTAGCTCCACTGCGATCCACTCTGGCCCAGACCTGACACCTTTAGAGGAGAATGGTTCTACTTACCAGGAAAATGGTATTTTTCATGGATTATTTCTTTCCCAACTAAATTTTCTACCTGGTATCCTTCTGTCCTGGAAAGCAATAAAATCACCCATCAGACCAACGCTGATTTCTCTGACTTTGTCTGCCACTCCCACCCCCATCATCGCCAACATTGTCGTCAGACTAACATCCTTCGCATCTACAAGAAACATGCACTGAATTCCCGCCTATGCACCAGGTGCTTTTCTAGATCTCTTCCAAGGACAATTAGCACAAGACTGATTAGTCTCCTTCTAGGGGAGTTGAATCACCTGGGGAGGCATCTAGAGGGTTTGGGGGAATTCTGAATCTATCTAGACTTAAAGAGGATCTTCCCAAAGTAAATCACAGTCCCAGGAAGGGGAAGAAGATTCAGAATCACCCAGCCTGTCCTGAGAGGCCAGATTGATCCACTCTCCCAGGATGGCCATGCACCCTGACCCCACCACCCATCTAAAAATCACTTCTGGACAAATTCATGCCCTGGTTTGACTAAGATTACTGGGCCCAACTGGCCTGTGGCTACCCACCTTACATCCCAGTGGCCGGTAGCACAGGACAGCTCCTAGAGAATGGTCAGGTGATCTGCTTTCCACACTCACAGGTGATAGGAAAACTTCATTCGCATTAGTCCATTCTCCGTATTAACGATGGAACCTGCAATCTTCTTCGAACCCTTTGTTGCCATAATCCATTCTGACTCTGTTGTTATTCCGATTACATACCAGAAGCCTGAAAACTGAAGAGAGTGATATGAGTGAAAACTGCAGTCATAACGTTCAGAGAGCCTTGTTATGCAGCCCTACTAAAATCATTGAGCTAAGCCCTGGGGTAGATACCAGATAATCAGGTTGGACACAGTCCCTATCACACAAGAGGCTCACAATCTAAGTATGAGGAAGAACATATATTTCATCCCCACTTAACAGATGCAGTAAACTGAGCGACTTGCTCTAGGTCACACAGAAGGCCCATGGTGGAAACAGGATGAGAAGCCAGGTCTTCTAATTCCCAGCCCTCGGCTGTTCCTACTAGGCATCTCACTGGCATGAGAGCAGGAGAGATATTCAGAGGTAAATTAGTCCTGGAGGGAGAGCACATAGATTAACAGGAGGCAGAAGGGACCACCATGGGACTTCAGAATACCAGATGGGGAGGTCCATGGTGACTTTTCAGACATTACCCCAGGCTTGCTGACAAGTGCAATTTTGTACAAGGAAATCCTTTTTTTCCCAAGCCCCTTGTTTGACCTCAGGGCAAGTAGGGTCCAAACCCTCTTGCCATGTTCTCCAAGTCCTTTGCCTTTCCTTCCCACTTCTTTTCTAAGCTGCAGAGAAGGATGGGTCCTGATGATCAGGCTAAGAACAGAGTAAATGAAAAACAGACTGTCCTCTATAAAGCCAGCTGACTGGTCACTGTTAAGGCACACCTGGGGACGGAGCTCAGACACTTTCCCCCCAACAGAGAGGAAACCTCCTTCTGGACGTTACCTTGTATAAATCAAAGTCTTTCTTGAAGGGAACGTTACTTTGGGCATGATTCTCCCAGACCAGCCCCACCATGGAGATCAGCAGCGTGCAGTTCAACCTCGCAGACGCACTCCCTGCGTGGCGCCACCACAACCACCCAGGGATCCACTGTCACTGCTGCCCGGGTTCCCCTGACTTTATGTCTCCCAGTGATTGGCTGCGGCTGAGGCTGGCCAATCAGAAGGCAGCAATCTTTCCCCCTCCTCTAGTGCTGCAATAACTCTGATGAGTTCATAATGGTAATGTCTGAAGTAAAAATTCATTCATTCATTCATTCAATAGTATTTATTGAGCGCTTACTATGTGCAGAGCACTGTACCAAGCGCTTGGAATGTACAAATCGGCAACAGATACAGTCCCTGCCCTTTGACAGGCTTACAGTCTAATCGGGGGAGACAGGCAGACAAGAACAATGGCAATAAATAGAGTCAAGGGGAAGAACATCTCATAAAAACAATGGCAAATAAATAGAATCAGGGTGATGTACATCTCATTAAACAAAATAAATAGGGTGATGAAGATATATACAGTTGAGCAGACGAGTACTGTGCTGAGGGGGTGGGACGGGAGAAGGGGAGGAGGAGAGGGAAAGGGGGGAGAAGAGGAGAGGGAAAGGGGGGAGAAGAGGGCTTAGCTGCGGAGAGGTAAGGGGGGTAGAGGGAGCAGAGGGAAAAAGGGGGGAGCTCAGTCTGGGAAGGCCTCTTGGAGGAGGTGAGCTTTAAGTAGGGATTTGAAGAGGGGAAGAGAATTAGATTGTCGGTGGTGAGGAGGGAGGGCATTCCAGGACCGTGAGAGGACGTGGCCCAAGGGTCGACGGCGGGATAGGTTTGACCGAGGGACGGTGAGGAGGTGGGCGGCAGAGAAGCGGAGCATGCGGGGTGAGCAGTAGAAAGAGAGAAGGGAGGAGAGGTAGGAAGGGGCAAGGTGATGGAGAGCCTCGAAGCCTAGAGTGAGGAGTTTTTGTTTGGAGCGGAGGTTGAAAGGCAACTACTGGAGGTTTTTAAGAAGGGAAGTGACATGCCCAGAACGTTTCTGCAGGAAGATGAGCCGGGCAGCGGAGTGAAGAATAGACTGGAGCAGGGTGAGAGAGGAGGAAGGGAGATCAGAGAGAAGGCTGACACGGTAGTCTAGTCGAGATATAACGAGAGCCTGTAGCAGTAAGGTAGCCGTTTGGGTGGAGAGGAAAGGGTGGATCTTGGCCATATTATAAAGGTGAGACCGGCAGGTCTTGGTAACGGGTCGGATGTGTGGGGTGAACGAGAGAGCCGAGTCAAAGATGACACCGAGGTTGTGGGCCTGAGAGACGGGAAGGATGGTCGTACCATCCAAGGTGATAGGGAAGTCTGGGAGAGGACCGGGCTTGGGAGGGAAGATGAGGAGCTCAGTTTTGCTCATGTTGAGTTTTAGGTGGCGGGCAGACATCCAGGTGGAGACGTCCTGGAGGCAGGAGGAGGTGCGAGCCTGAAGGGAGGGGGAGAGGACAGGGGCAGAGATGTAGATCTGCGTGTCATCTGTGTAGAGATGGTAGTCAAAGCCGTGAGAGCGAATGAGTTCACCAAAGGAGTGAGTGTAAATGGAGAACAGAAGAGGGACAAAAATGAATGACCCTGGTGGTGAATGACATAGACTGTGAGCCCATGATGGTTATTGGTGCTTCGTGCTTCTTCTTGCAGTTATGGCAGTTATCGATTCAGAATCAAACCAACCCACCTCTTTTCTAGTAATTATGGTATTCATTAGTCCCTTACCCCCACCAGGTGAAGCAGCTTGGTTGAGTGGAAAGAGCATGGGCGTGGGCGTCAAAGGCCTTAGAATGGATTGATGACTGAGAAGGTGGGTGACCAAACTACATGGTTAGCTAGCAGCTGAGGAAAACTTTCTTTCATGCTTACTATAACACAAATCATGATTGATTGTCATTCATAGACCAAACGTAGAGAGCAGCAAGGGTAATAATTCTCTTGGTGGGTGTGACCTCAGGCATTGCCCTAGAGAACCAACTGGTCCTTTGAAGGTGTTGGACTCGTTGGTGGTGCCTGTGCAGGAGACACAACATGTAGGTACTCACCCCACTCATCAGCAGCATGTCCCAAATAGAGGAAACAACTGTATTTATCAGGACAGCTTCTTCACTGACAGTAGCTATTGAACAGTCTTTAAAATGATAAAAGACTTGAGCACCAGTGCTGTTCTGAGGACCACTTATATATATTGGTGCACCCACCTCTATCCGCAGAAGAGGAAGAAGAGGAGACATGAGCTGCCTTTCGACCTCTCAGCTGCCTTTGACACTGTAGACCATCCCCTTCTCCTAAACACTCCATCTCACCTTGGCTTCATGGACTTCGTCCTCTCCTGGTTCTCCTCTTATCTTTCTGGCCATTCATTCTCGGTCTCCTTCGCTGGCTCCTCCTCCCGCTTCCAACCACTAACTGTAGGGGTTCCTCAAGGGTCAATCCTTGGCCCTCTTCTGTTCTCCATCTATACTCACTACTTTGGTGAACCCATTCACTGCCACTGCTTCAACTATCATCTTTATGCAGATGACACCCAAATCTACATCTCCTCCCCTGTTCTCTCCTCCTCCTTCCAGGCTCATATTTCCTCCTGCCTCCAGAATGTCTCCACCTGGATATCTGCCCACCACCCAAAGCTCAACACGTCTAAAACTGAGCTGCTTATCTTCCCTCCCAAACCCTGTCTTCTCCCTGACTTCCCTGTCACTGTGGATGGCACAACCATCCTTCCCGTCTCACAGGCCCACAACCTTGGTGCCATCCTTGACTCAGCTCTCTCATTCACCCCAAACATCCAATCCATCACCAACACCTGCTGGTCTCACCTTTACAATATCGCCAAGATCCGCCCTCTCCTCTCCATCCAAACTGCTATTGTGCTGGTACAAGCTCTCATAATATCCCGACTGGATTATTGTGTCAGCCACCTCTCTGATCTTCCATCCTCCTGTCTCTCCCCACTCCAATCTATTCTTCATTCCGCTGCCCAGATCATCCTCCTACAGAAATGCTCTGGGCATGTCACTGCCTTCCTCAAAAACCTCCAGTGGTTGCCTATCAATCTTCACATGAAACAAAAACTCCTCACTCTTGGCTTCAAAGATCTCCGTCACCTTGCCCCCTCCTACCTCACCTCCCTTCTCTCTTTCTACTGTCCACCTGGTACACTCTGCTCCTCTTCCACTCACCTCCTCACTGTCCCCCATTCACGCCTATCCCGCCGTCAACCCCAGCCCATGTCCTACCACTGTCCTGGAATGTCCTCCCGCCTCACATCCGCCAAACTAACCCTCTTCCCCTCTTTCCCTCTTCAAAGCCCTACTGAGAGCTCACTTCCTCCAAGAGGCCTTACCAGAATGAGCCTCCCCTTTCCCTCTGCTCCCCGTCCCTACTCCTGCCCCCACCCTCTGCTCATCCCCCTTTCCGCCCCTCAGCATTGTCCTCATTTGTATATATCATTTATTACCCTAATTATTTGGTTAATGATGTGTTCATCCCCTTGATTCTATTTATCTTGATGATGTCTTGTTTTTGTTTTGTTCTGTTTTGCTTTGCTGTCTGTCTCCCCCGATTAGACTGTGAGCCTGTCATTGGGCAAGGATTGTCTCTATCTGTTGCTGAATTGTACATTCCAAGTGCTTAGTACAGTGCTCTGCACATAGTAAGCGCTCAATAAATACTATTGAATGAATGAGGGGAGGATGAAGTTTGATAATTTAGATTTGAGCTCTGCCCACCAGAGCATACTGGGGCTGATGATGATGGCTTGGAAGATGCTCAGGAGGAAGGATGGTGCTTTGAGAAGCAGCATGGCTCACTGGAAAGAGCACGGGCTTTGGAGTCAGAGGTCATGGGTTCGAACCCCGGCTCTACCACTTGTCAGCTGTGTGACTTTGGGTAAGTCACTTAACTTCTCGGTGCCTCACTTACCTCATCTGTAAAATGGGGAAGAAGACTGTGAGCCCCACGTGGGACAACCTGATTCCCCTGTGTCTACCCCAGCGCTTAGAACAGTGCTCGGCACATAGTAAGCGCTTAACAAATACCAACATTATTATTATTATTATTATTAAGGTGGTGCAGATGGAAGGCTCCGGGCCACTCGATAAAGGTAAGTTATGATTTTACATCCAAGGTCATCCAGGAAATTTCTCAGGCCCCAAACTGAGAGAGTTTCTGGCACTGACTCTCTGAGAAGTATCATGGTGTTGGAAAATACTAAGTGGGCATAAAGCATAGCTGAAGCACTGAGCTTGTGGTTACCAGAGACCAAGCTTGGGCATTCATTGAGAGCCCAATACTGATCTGTAACAGAAACACGATCCCAAAGGAGATTTTGTTGTTGTCCATTCCCATGATTTTCAATTCAGAATCAGAAAGAACTACCTGAAAAGCACGCTGGGGCAAGAAGGGAGGCAGAGAGAGGGAGAGAAAGAGACAAAGAGATATAAAGAGAGAGAAAGAGAATAGACATTGAGAAAGACTTCACCCACATCTGCATATCTAATTTTCCCAATATGATCTTATGTGCTGTCCACAAAATAATAAAAAAATCACATATCCCAAATGTTTCTTAATAACTCTGCAATAAACATTAACACTTATCCCATTTTGGAAGGAAATTCTGTGATTCATCAGCAATGAAGAAGAATCAGACTTCTGTTTGCATGCTGTATTGCTCAGGGTTGCTGAAGTTGGTTTGGAGGTAGGGCTAATGTCCCAGTATTATGGGCCTTCTCCAGGAGGCCTTCCCTGATTAATCTTTCTTCTATTAACCCTGTAGCCACACAAATGGGATCTAGCCTGAGCTAGTGAAAAGAGTCCAGGCTTGGAGGTCAGATAACATAGATTTTAATCTGGGCACTGCCCCTTGCCTGAATGTAAACTTTAGCAAGTCACTTAACTTCTCTGTGCTTCAGATTCCTCAACTGTAAAATAAGGATTAGATCTATTCCCCCCAACTTTAACTGTGAGCCCCATGTGGGACATGGTCCATGTCAATCCTAATTAAATTGTATCTACCCCAGTGCTTTAGTATAGTGTTTTGCTCATGGTAAACACTTAATAAACATCACAAAAAACCTGTCATTTGCATCTGCTCCCCCTAACCACCTTGCCACTGATTCCCAATCCCATAACATCCATGTACATATCTGTATAGTCTGCTGCTTCCTTCCACCCTCAGTCTACTTTAGCATCTCCCCCTCCTTCTAAAGCTTAAATTCCCTGAGGGGAGGGATTGCAACTGTATTGTACTCACCCAAACACCCAGCAAACCACTCTGAACATAGTAGGTGCTCAATAATAATAATAATAATAATTATGCAAGTATTTGTTAAGCATTTACTATGTGCCAAGCACTTTTCTAAGTGCTAGGTACAAGGTAATTAGGTTGTCCCACATGGAGCTCACAGTCTTAATCTCCATTTTACAGATGAGGTAACTGAGGTACAGAGAAGTTAAGTGACTTGCCCAAAGTCACACAGCTGACAAGTGGCAGAGGTGGGATTAGAACCCACGACCTCTGACTCCCAAGCCCATGGTCTTTCCTTTAAGCCACGCTGCTTCTCTATAATACCACAGATTGGCTGATTGGTCTTTATTCTGAATAAATTACCAGCCAGTGCTATAGATTTGAAGGATATTTTATGTCACAGCATAGTTTGAGAAAAAGTTCCCATGTCTCATACAGACTCAGTTTATTTTGAGACCATTATCACCCTTTCACTATAAGAATTTACTCTAATCTCAGAGCTTCCTGGTACAATTTGAACAGTACTGCCGGCATTTTGCATCTTTTGACTGCGAAAAACTGTGCTCTTTTCTAACGCCTACCCTTGATCCTCACACACCCTCAGCCCAACTCCTACCTTTTCTGTAAAGACAAGAACTTGGGCAAAATGTAGATCTGTTTATGCTCTGAAGATCCCTCAAAACTCAGTTCTGTGTCTCCTTGTCTTCTCTGTTCGAATCCACTCCCTTGGTGTACTCATTGACTCCCATGGCTTCAACTACCTACTCCACACAAAGGACTCCCAAAATTTACTATCCCAGCCCAAACCTCTTTTCCTTCTCTGCATTCTCAAATTTTCTTCTCTTCACGATATCTCTACTAGGATGTCCCAACAATAACTCAAACCTAACATTTTCAAAACATAATTCCTCATCTTCCCATCCAAACATTCTCCTCTCACCTCCTCCCCCTCCCATCCTTTAACTGTTGGAGTTCCTCAGGGGTCAGTTCTTGGCCCTCTTCTGTTCTTCATTTGCACTCACTCCCTTGGTGAACTCATTCGCTCTCACGGCTTTGACTACCATCTCTATGCGGATGACACGCAGATCCTACATCTCTGCCCCTGTCCTCTCCCCTTCCCTTCAGGCTCACATCTCCTCCTGCCTCCAGGACGTTTCCACCTGGATGTCTGCCCGCCACCTAAAACTCAACATGAGCAAGACTGAGCTCCTCATATTCCCTCCCAAGCCTGGTCCTCTCCCAGACTTCCCTATCACCGTGGATGGTACGACCATCCTTCCCGTCTCTCAGGCCTGCAACCTCGGTGTCATCTTTGACTCGTCTCTTTCGTTCACCCCATACATCCGATCCATTACCAAGACCTGCCAGTCTCACCTTTACAATATCGCCAAGATCCCCCCTTTCCTCTCCACCCAAACGGCTACCTTACTGCTACAGGCTATTGTTATATCCCGGCTAGATTTCTGTGTCAGCCTTCTCTCTGATCTCCCTTCCTCCTTTCTCGCCCCGCTCCAATCTGTTCTTCACTCCGCTGCCTGGCTCATCTTCCTGCAGACACATTCTGGGCTTGTTACTCCCCTTCTTAAACACCTCCAGTGGTTGCCTATCAACCTCCGCTCAAAACAAAAACTCCTCACTCTAAGCTTCAAGGCTCTCCATCACCTTGCCCCTTCATACCTCTCCTCCCTTCTCTCTTTCTACTGCCCACCCTGCACGCTTCGCTCCTCTGCCGCCCACCTCCTCACCGTCCCTTGGTCTCGCCTAACCCGCAGTAGACCCCTGGGCCATGTCCTCCCGCAGTCCTGGAATACCCTCTCTCCTCACCTCCGTCAACCTAATTCTCTTCCCCTCTTCAAATCCCTACTTAAAGCTCACCTCCTCCAAGAGGCCTTCCCAGACTGAGCTCCCTCCTTTTTCCCTCTGCTCCCTCTACCCCCTTCTTCACCTCTCTGCAGCTAAACCCTCTTCTCCCCCCTTTCCCTCTCCTCCTCCCCCTCTCCCATCCCACCCCCTCAGCACTGTACTCATCCGCTCAACTGTATATATCTTCATCACCCTATTTATTTTGTTTATTTTGTTTAATGAGATGTACATCACCCTGATTCTATTTATTTGCCATTGTTTTTATGAGATGTTCTTCCCCTTGACTCTATTTATTGCCACTGTTCTTGTCTGCCTGTCTCCCCCAATTAGACTGTAAGCCCGGGACTGTCTCTATCTGTTGCTGATTTGTACATTCCAAGCGCTTAGTACAGTGCTTTGCACATAGCGCTCAATAGATGCTATTGAATGAATGAATGAACGAATGAATGAATGAACTTCTCATCACTATTGATAACACCTCCATCCTCCCTGTCTCAGAAACCTGTAATGTTGGAATTATCCTGGAATTTTCTCTCTCCTCCAACCCACGTATTAAATCAAACACCAAGTCCTGTTTGTTACACTTTCACAGCATCTCTATAATTCACCCATGCCTTCCTCTTCAAACTGCTATTATGCTGGTCCAAACTCTTGCCATTTACTACTGCATCAGCCTCTCCCCTCCACAGCCAGTATTTCATGTTGCTTCCTGTATCAGTTTTCTCAAGTATCATTCTGTGTCCATCTTCTTATCTTCCCTTCCAAACTCTGTCCTCTCCCAAACTTTCCCATCACTGTAGATGGCACAACCATCGTTCCTGTCTCACATGCCTTTAGCCTTGGCTCTGTTCTCTCATTCAACCTACATATCCAATCTGTCACCAAATCTTGTCGGTCTTACTTTCTCAACATGGTTAAAATCTGCCCTTTCCTCTCCATCCATATTATTACTACATTAGTAAAAATCACTCATCTTATCCCACCTAGATTATGGCATCAGCCTACTTTCTGACCTCCCAAACTCCTGCCTCTCCCCACTCCCATCCACACTTCACTCCACTGCCCAGATTATCTTTCTACAGAGACGTTCAGGGCATATCAACCCCTTCCTCAAAAATCTCCAGTAGTTGCCTATCCACCTCCATATCAAACAAAAGCTCTTCACCATTGGCTTTAAAGCTCTCCATCACCTTGCCCACTCCTATGACACCTCCCTTTTCTCCTTCTACAACCCAGCCTGCACACTTCACTCCTCTGGTTCTAACCTTCTCACTGTGCCTCAATCTCACCTGTCTCGCAACCTACTCCTGGCCCACATCTTTCCTCTGGTGTGGAACACCCTTCCCCCTCAAATGCTCCAGACAATTATTCTCCCCTCCTTCAAAGCCTTACTGAAGACACACCTCCTCCAAGAGGCCTTCCCAGACTAAGCTCAATTTTTCCTCACTTCCAACTCCCTTCTTTGCTCTTCCCTCCTCTCCCTAGACCACAACACACACACACACATATATATATATATATATATATATATATCTTAAATTGTATTTATTTATATTGATATCTGACCATTTGTACTGATGTCTGTCCCCCCCGCCCCCGACTGTGAGCTCGTTGTGGGCAGGGATTGCCTTTCTTTATTTGCTGCATTATACTTTTCCAAGTGCTTAGTACGGTACTCTGCACATAGTAAGCATTCAATAAATATGATTGAATGAATGAATAAATGAATGAATCTTCCTGCTCCACAGTAACCTCAAATGGTTGCCCCACTACTTCTGCATCAAAAAGAAACTCCTTACCATTGGTTTTTGGGCACTCTACTAGCTCTTTCCCTCTATCTTCCCTTGCTTTTCTCCCCCTATAACTCAGCCTGCACATTTTGCTCTTGTCACACCAACCAACTCACTGTGCCATGACCTCATCTCTTCTGTTATAGATCCCTTGCTCCCACCTTCCTTCCTGCTTTGAACTCCTCCTTCATACCCATCAGTTAAACACTCTCCCCATATTCAAAAAGCTACTGAAAATATGTCTCAATCAATCAGTGGTACTTATAGAATATTTATAGTGTGCAGGGCACTATATTTATCATTTGGGAGAGCACAGTACAACAGAGTTGGTAGACATGTTCCCCATTCACAAAGAGCTTACATCCTAGAAGGCAAGGCAGACATTACTATAAATGAATAAAATATGGGTAACTACATTAGTGCTGTTAGGCTGAGGATGGGGTGAGTTCCAATTGCCCAAAAGATACATATCAAAGAGCATAGAGATCACAGAAGGAAGAGGGAGTGAGGGAAAAGAGGCCTTAATCAAGCAAGGCCTCTTGGAGGAGATGTGACCTTAATAAGATTTCGAAGCTGGAGAAGTCTGGTGTATATGGAGGGGAAGGGAGTTCCAGGCCAGAGGGAGTACTTGGGAAAGGAGTAGGCGGTGAGATAGATGAGATAAAGACACAGCAACCTAGCCAGAGCTGGAGGAGATAAGTGTCCATTCTGGGCTATTGAAGGAGATGAGTGAGGTAAGCTAGGATAAGGCAGGCTGTTTGCTTAAAGTCAACGGTAAGAAGTTTCTGTTTGATGATGAATAATAATGGTATTTGTTAAGTGCTATGTGCCAAGCACTGTTCTAAGAGCTGGGGTAGTTACAAGGTAATCAGATACTCCACATGGGACTCAGTCTTAATCCCCATTTTACAGATGAGGTAACTGAGGCATAGAGAAGCTGATTTGCCCAAAGTCACACAGCTGACAAGTGGCAGAGCCGGGATTAGAACTCACGATCTCTGACTCCCAAGCCCATGCTCTTTCCACTAAGCCACGCTGCTTCTCAGCATGGAAGTGGAAGTAGAATGTAGAAGTGGATGGGCAACCACTGGAAGATATTGAGGAGTGGGGAGACGTGGACTGAACTTTTTTTTAAGAAAAATCATATGTACATAAGTTGGGGTAGGACAAGCAAGTATCAAAGTATCAAAGGTCTTCTCTAGGAAGCCTTCACTGGTTAACCTCTCACTGTCCCATCCTATGAGAAGCAGCATGGCTTAGTGGAAAGAGCTTGGGCTTGGGAGTCAGAGATCGAGAGTTTGGGCAAGTCACTTAACTTCTCTGGACCTCAGTTACCTCATCTGTAAAATGGGGATTAAGACTGTGAGCCCCATGTGGAACAACCTGATTACCTTGTATCTATGCCATCGCTTAGAACAGTGTTTGGCACATAGTAAATGCTTAACAAATGCCATCATTATTATTTTGCAGAGGAAGGTTTTGAGGCACAGAGAATTTAACTGACTTGCCCAAAGATTAGAAGCCAGGTTAACTGGCTCCAAAACCGTGGTTCTAAGGGAAAAGATTGTATTTATTGGCTCTACTGTATTCTCCTAACCATTTACATAGTGGTCTGGGCACAGTAAGTGTTCAGTAAATACCACTGATTAATTTACTGATATCCCTAAACTAAAGTAACCATCTTATTCCAGTTCCCCTCTCCTTCCCCAGCGCTCCAATCCAGCCCCTGCCCTGTATAAAGTCTCCCTTTTGGATTTGCTATTTCAAGATCAAAAAATCCCCAACCAGACACCAAACCCAGCACACAGATCTTGTTTCATGGTGAATCTTCCCCATTCATTGTGCTAATTATGAAAAGCCATTGATAGTGAAGGCTCCATCCTACTCAACTGTCCCCCTTATTTCTGCTCACAGAGATGGAGGCTCACAGGCAGTCAGACCTTGACAGAACAAGGCTGAGGCGACATTCATTAGCTGTTTTTCACTTCTCTACCCTCCCTTGGGAGGTGATTAGTTTGTGTGCCAAGGTGTGCATTTCTGAGCATTAATTCACTCTGACAATTCAATAGGTACATCTCTAGAAATGCCCAGACTTTTCTACCCTCTGCCCAATTACCTGGAATGTTATCACACAGTGTGATGATGCTGAATGACCTGTCAGAGTTGCCCTGGGGAGACAGGGCTGCATCAGTACCACATCCCACAGGACCTGGATGTATTCCAGCTCCTATTCAGCTCTGCTAGGAGCCCAGTCTGTCTCTCTAGTGCATATCTGACACTCTAGCTTTCAGTTTCATGCCTGGTTATGGATACCCCTGTGGCCCAGCCCCCTACAGTTCCCCTCTCAACCGGTACATCTCATCAGCCATGGGAATAAAGACCAGCTAAGTGGCAGGGGTATGAAAGAAGTAGGTTGCTGCTACTCCACAGTTTACATCCTTCCCAAACACTAGAAGGAACAAAAGGGTATACTATCCGTGGCAGAAAGTTGTACCCCCCACCCTCCATCTCCCTGTACACTTCTGCCACCAAGATCCACTACGCAGTAGCAGTAATAATAATAATAGTAATGGCATTTTTTAAGTGCTTACTATGTGTAAAGCTCTGTTCTAAGCATTGGGGTAGTACAAGGTAATTAGGGTGCTCCACGTAGGGCTCACAGACTTCATCCCCATTTTATAGATGAGGGAACTGAGGCTCAGAGAAGTTAAGTGACTTGCCCAAAGTCACACAGCTGACAAGTGGCAGAAGTGGGATTAGAACCCATGACCAATGACTCCCAACCCCGGGCTCTTTCCACTAAACCACATTGCTTCTCCAGCAGTAGGGTGGTCGTGGCAGTGCCTGCAACAATCAGTCAAGCAATCAAGAATATTTATTGACAAGCTTAATCTGTATAGAAATCTGTACAAAGTGCTTAGGAGAGCACAATAGACTTAGTAGTCTTGAGCCCTGCCCTCAAGAAGGTTGCAATCTAGTAGGAGAGGCAGCCATTAAAATGAAGTACAGGTAGGTGAGATAAATAGCTCAAAAAGAAAAGTATATAAGTGTGAATATCCACGTATTCCGGTGACATGGAATTGCTGAATAGATAGTAGTGAAGGAAATAAGGTGGGGAGATGAGAGATAAATCGTAGCCTCCTGGAGGAGATGTGATTTCAAAAGCTCTTTGAAGATTCATTCATTCATTCAATCACATTTTTTGTACTAAGCGCTTGGGAGAGTACAATATAACAATAAACAGACAGATTCCTGGAGAGAGGTGTCTGCCAGATGTGAAGAGGGTTGGAGTTCCAGGCGGAGGGAGGCATGAGTAAGAAGCTGGAAATGGGAAATGAGAACCAATAATAGTGAATATATCAACTTTAGAAGAATGAAGAATACAACAGTGTACAGTGCTAGGGGAGTGAGGATACCTAGTGGGAGGAGAGGTGACTAAGTGTTTTAAAAGTGATAGTGTGGACATTTTGTTTGATGTGGAGTTGGATGGAAGACGGTTGGAGGGTTGTGAAGTGTGTGTAATGACTTGCCCAAGTCACACAGCAGGCAAGTGGTGAAGCCGAGAAGCTTCGTGGCTTAGTAGAGAGAGCACGGGCCTGGGAGTTAGAGGGTCTGGGAGTCAGAAGACCTTGGCTCTCATTTCAACTTCACCGTTTCCCTGCTGTATGGCCTTGAGAATAAAATACCGGTTCTTCCTCTTATTTAGACTGTGAGCCCCGTGAAGCACAGGGAGTATGCCTGACCTGATTAGCTTGTATTTATCCCAGTGCTTAAAACAATGCTTGGTACATGAGGTGCTTAAACAAATACCATAACAGCAAACCAACAATACCTACAACAACAACCACAAGAACAAAAAACAAGGTCTTCTAATTCCCAGGCTCATGATCTTTTCCCTAGGCCATGCTGCTTACCCAGTCAGGCAAGAGGCCTTCTGACCCTGGCTGCCGAACCTGTCCAAGGCTCTCCTACATCTCTGCCTGGTGGCAGTGCCATGACATCATCGAGGGTCATGTAAAGGTAGACCTTCTAGATGGCCTAGGCAAGGGCCCAGATGCCTTAATGTGGCCCTCCACAGGCAATGCACTCCTGCCTGGTCCCCCCACCAAAGTCCTAGATGATATGGCTCCTGACATGCTGCTTTTTCACTTGATGCTGTACCAGAATCTCTGCTCTGGGGTGGCACTGGGTGCAGAGACTGCAGCAAGGTCTCCTGTTGATAATTAGTTCCCTTTTATAGAAATATGATGTAAAATGCAGCTAATATATACATGTAGCTAAATTATATATGCATATATACATATATATATCACCTGCTTTTCACAGCCAATTGCTTCCATATACATATATATTGGAATTGAGTTAGTTGGGATGTAGTTGAAGAAGAATGAAGATAAAGAGGGGAGACAGTTGGGATAATGGGAAACTAAAAGAGGAGTGATTTTACCACATTACCGCTCAGGTCCTTATTGGTCAGACCCTAATATCCGAGTGTGAACTGGAAGGTGCTGATTGAGGACGAGATTATGAGCCCTTTCAAGGGTAGAGACTCTGTCTAATTCCCAACTGTGTATTCTCTCCCAGTCCTTAGGATAGTGCTATGCAGTAGGTGCTTTTTTATTATTCTACTTCTACTATTACTACCACTACTACTATTATTAATATTACTATTACTATATGCTAAGCTTTTCTCTCTGGGGTCTCTCTAGGGGCCTTTCTGATTCCCAGTGTGAAATCTGGCTGCTGGAATTCAGGCAACCCTCCTCCCTCCTCCCTCCTCCTCCATACTTTATCTCACCTTGGCTTCACGGACTCCTTCCTCTCCCGGTTCTCCTCATCTCTCTGGCCGGTCATTCTCGGTCTCCTACGCAGGTGCCTCCTCCCCCTCTCATCCTTTAACTGTTGGAGTTCCTCAAGGGTCAGTTCTTGGCCCTCTTCTGTTCTCCATTTACACTCACTCCCTTGGTGAACTCATTTGCTCTCACGGCTTTGACTACCATCTCTACGCAGATGACACACAGATCTACATCTCTGCTCCTGTCCTCTCCCCCTCCCTTCAGGCTCGCATCTCCTCCTGCCTCCAGGATAACTCCACCTGGATGTCGGCCCGCCACCTAAAACTCAACATGAGCAAGACTGAGCTCCTCATGTTCCCTCCCAAGCCCGGTCCTCTCCCAGACTTCCCTATCACCGTGGATGGCACGACCATTCTTCCTGTCTCTCGGGCCCGCAATCTCGGTGTCATCCTTGACTCGTCTCTCTCGTTCACCCCACACATCCTATCCGTTACCAAGACCTACCGGTTTCACCTTTACAATATCGCCAAGATCCGCCCTCTCCTCTCCACCCAAACAGCTACCCTACTGCTGCAGGCTCTTGTTATATCCCGGCTAGACTACTGTGTCAGCCTTCTCTCTGATCTCCCTTCCTCCTCTCTCGCCCAGCTCCAGTCTATTCTTCACTCCGCTGCCTGGCTCATCTTCCTGCAGACACATTCTGGGCATGTCACTCCCCTTCTTAAACACCTCCAGTGGTTGCCTATCAACCTCTGCTCCAAACAAAAACTCCTCACTCTAGGCTTCAAGGCTCTACATCACCTTGCCCCTTCCTACCTCTCCTCCTTTCTCTCTTTCTACTGCCCACCTCGCACACTCCAATCCTCTGCCGCACACCTCCTCACCGTCCCTCAGTCTCGCCTATCCCGCCGTCGACCCCTGGGCCACGTCCTCCCGCGGTCCTGGAATTCCCTCCCTCCTCACCTCCGCCAAACTAATTGTCTTCCCCTCTTCAAAACCCTACTTAAAACTCACCTCCTCCAAAAGGCCTTCCCAGACTGAGCTCCCCTTCTCCCTCTACTCCCTCTACCCCCCCCTTCACCTCTCTGCAGCTTAACCCTCTTTTCCCCCCATTTCCCTCTGCTCCTCCCCCTCTACCTTCCCATCCCCTCAGCACTCTACTCGTCTGCTCAGCTGTATATATTTTCATTACCCTATTTATTTTGTTAATGAAATGTACATCGCCTTGATTCTATTTAGTTGCCATTGTTTTTACGCGATTTTCTTCCCCTTGACTCTATTTATTGCCATTGTTCTTGTCTGTCTGTCTCCCCCGATTAGACTGTAAGCCCGTCAAACGGCAGGGACTGTCTCTATCTGTTGCCGACTTGTTCATTCCCAGCGCTTAGTACAGTGCTCTGCACATAGTAAGCGCTCAATAAATACTATTGAATGAATGAATGAATGAAAGGTTCAGGGCTCACCTTATGTAGCCCAGCATCAAGCTCTAGGCCGTGAAAGGAGAGCTTCTCTGTCCTTCAGGGTGGATGGTAGAGTGATAAGGGAAGTCATGCTCTTTCTCCTATATGCCAACATATTTCTGCAACATGCTCTCTAGACCCTGAATTCTGCTCCTCGTGGGCCAGGTAAATCTTGTCCATTTACTGACAGTGAAATTACTTTTAAGGGAGAAAAAACATGTTGCTAAGAACGTCCACTAGGACACAACTTTCCCAAATACAACTCTTCTTTTGGACTGTTCAGCTCCTCCCATCAATGAAACACTTACGGGGGTATCTGCCCATCTCAACTCACTGGCCTCCAGAATGGAGTAGCTATTGTTCCCACTGCTGCCTAGTGAAGACCTACCACAAGACCCTGGGGTATTTTGGCTAAAACCTCAGCATGACACAGTCAGGAAAGGAGGTATTTAAAGCTTCTGCTGAAGTCAGCTTCCAAGTTAATTGTTTGGGAAATGTCATTCAGAAGTCTGCATCTTTTCATCCCAGAATTGAGCAACTTGGAGTGGAGAGGGAGAGCATCAAAGTAGCAAACCCTACTAAACACAACATTATGGTAGATTCTCAAGGGGTATGCCTCACACCAGGAATGGGAGACTGTGAGTTTGGGCCAATGGATTCCACTGTTAACTCTTTTTTGAAAAAACCCCAAAACAGGGGAGGTAGGACCCCGGGCAAGAATTGGCTCAAACAACTAACCAGCCTTGACTTCAGCAGGAAGGTGTCACCCATCACCTGGGGATGGGTACATTCAGGAATCTGCGCAGCAAGAGAGAGAGAGAGAGAGACCAAGGACAGAAAGGATGAGTTTTATACAAAATTTATTTCGCAAAGAGAATTGAATAAGTTGATTATTTTGGATGTGGCAAATTGAAGCTCTCTTTTGGGAGGCCACTTACAGGAGGAATATGATTATTTAATCATATTAGAGCTCCCCTTATTGGGAGGAATATACTTATGTGTTAGTCGTGCGTGGCAAAACACCTAGGCCCCACCCACGAGGAATTCACTTTTGCTTTGTTCTCACTTAGTGAGGCATCTAGCTACCACCAATGAATGCTTCCCACCCTGGCGGAATCCATTTATGCATTATACGCTTATGTGTCAACCATCGCCCAGGGACTGGTTCGTTCGGGAATTGGCATGGCGAGAGATAGATAGAGAGAGAGAGAGAGAGAGAGAGAGAGAGAGCAGGGATGGAAAGGCTGAATTTTATGCAAAATTAATTCTGTGAGGCAATTTGAAATATTTGATTATTTTTAAAGCAGCGAATTGAACCATTTGATTATTTTAGTTGCGGCGAATTGAACCTCCCTTTGGGGAGGAATATGATTATTTAATGATATTAGAGCTTCCCTATTGGGAGGAATATACTTATGTGTTACTCCGGGTGGTAACACACCCAGGTCCCACCCAGAGGAATTCACTTATGATTTTCTCGCTTGTGATGAGGCGGCTAGCTCCCACCCACGGGTACTTCTCACTCAGTAGAACCCACTTATGCATTACACACCCATGATGAAGTGCCTGCCTTCCAGGCCCACAAGCGTTCAGCAGAACGAGACACTCACCCATTCCACAGCTCCTCATTTGGTGCAGGCAGAGCAGGCATGTCACGCTCTGGGCTGCTGAAAGTCTCGATCCGCTGCACAGAAGTTCGACGAGACAGGTATGCTCTTTGGCCATTCCAGCTTCCAGCCTCAGTTTAACCAATCTTCCCCTTCCCCCCTCCTCCAAACTTAATTTGATTGGCATGGGGGCGAGGGACACCTTCTCTATTCATGGTTTGGGCTGTCATTCTAGAAGTTTTGGTTGTGGAAGTGGTATCCCACCCACACTTCTGTGGTGCTCCACTCCAGTCCCATGATTCCCAGGAATCTCCTGCTGCCCAGAAACCACAAGAATCAGCCTGTTCTGTTCACCTCTTTCTGATTGTGCAGATTTTGATCACTTGGTTAGTTTCCTAACAGCTCACATTTCACTCCTCTCAAACAAATTTTATAAACATATCATGTTCTTAATTCTCCTTCCTTGGACCTCTTGCTCACTCCTTTACCCCAGCCTGAATCTCCCTCAACCATTCTACATCGCAAGTCTCCTGAGTAGCCACCTGCTCCAAGAAACATTCCCAAATTAATACCCACCTTCCTGGTCATGCCAGTCCCCCGGTCCACTCATGGACTCCCACTCACAGAGTGTTGTGACTCCTGGGGCACTGTGAATGTAGTCAGAGTGAATTCTCCCTACAGAGACGTCTAGTTCTGGATGGTTACTCTGGTTTCTCTTCAAGCCACATCAGTCACTGAAGGTTTCATGAAAAGGGGACAATGTGTTGTTGGAGAACAATCATAGTAGAAACTTGTTATTCTTAAAGAATCTTCCCCAAGCCAAGTGAGCTATTATTTTGTTGCCCAGCTATCCTGGAATGGACAGTGCCCAGAAATTATGGTCCACCAGGACGCTGACATTCCAGACCAGACTGGACCTCTGAAGTTCTGCTGGCCTCTGTATCTCTCAAGTCTAACCAATCAATTAATCAGTCATACTTATTGAGGACTTACTGTGTACAGAGTACTGTATTAAGTGCTTGGGAGAACACAGTATAACAGTTGGTAGACATGTTCCCTGCCCACAACGAGCTTACAGTGTACATAATTGCTGTGGGGCTAAGAGAGGGATGAATGAAAAGTGAAAATCCAAATTCAAGGGAGGCACAAAGGGAGTGGAAGAAGAGGAATGGAGGGCTTAGTCAGGGAATGATTCTTGGAGAAGAAGTGTTCTTATACATATGAAGAACATTAAAGGCCAGAGGTAGGGCATGAGGGAGGTCAGCTACGAAATAGATGAGATCACAGTACAGTGCATAAGTTGGCATTAGTGGAGCGAGGTGTGTGAGCTGGGTTGCAGTAGAAAATCAGGAAGGTACAGTAGGAACACGCAATGTGATTGAGTACTGTAAAGCCAAAGGTAATGATAAACAGCATAGCCAAATGGCTAGAGCCCTGGCATGAAAGTCAGAAGGACCTGGGTTCCAATCCTGCCTCTGTCCCTCATCTGCTGCATGACCTGAGGCAAGTCACTTGACTTCCCTTTGCCTGTTACTTCATCTGTAAAATGGGTAAAAATGGATATTAAGACTGTGAGCCCCGGGTAAGATGTGGACTGTGTCCAAAGTCTAAATCCAAAGTCCGGATTTAGAACCCTGACCCTCTGACTCCCAGGTCCATATTCCTTCCAGTAGGCCACACTGCTACCAGATAACTTAGTCAGACATAGTCCCTGTCCCACATGGAGTTCCCAGTCTAAGAAGTGGGGAAAGCAGGCATTGAATCCCCATTTTATAGATGAAGAAACTGAAGTCAGAGAAATTAAGTAATTTGTGCAAGTCAAACCAGGCAAAGAACTATGTTTCTAAGGACCGGTTCAATTCATGAAAATAGCCATATTTATTAGTCTATATATGCTCTGCGCTACAAGAGGGAACAAACATCTCTCTAGTTTGAATCTACCCCGGTGATTACTATAGTGCTTGGCACATAGTAAGTGTTTAACGAAAACCATTTTTTAAAAAAGTAGTTTCTGTCCCATGTGGATGTAGAGAGTCCTCCATAGGAGATTCTCGAGGAGTGGGGAAACACGAACTGAATGGTTTTGTAGAAAAATAATCCTGGCAACAGAATGAAGTGTGAAGTGAGCAAGTAGACTGGTGCAGTAATCAAGACATTATTACATTTTCAAATAATTGCTTAGATGAAAGTGTTAGTCTGGATGGAGAGGAAAGGATAGATTTTAGGGTTGTTATGAAGGATAAATGTGTTAGGATTTGGTGACACATTGAATATGTGGGTTGAATAGGAAGATGATTCAGGGATAATGCCAAGATTACAGGCTTGTGAGACAGGGAGAATGGGGGTGATTTCTACAGTGATGGGAAAGTTAGAGGGTGGGAAGGGGTTGAGTGGGAATAGGAGGAGTTGTATAGTCCAGGGCACATGGAACCGTGGTCCATGTGGGAAAGGGACTGTGTGGCCTACTGGAAAGAGCATGAGCCTGGGAGTCAGAGGATCAGGTTTTAAAACCGTCTCTGCCAGTTTGCTGTCAGAAGCAAGGGTCTTGGACTGGTGTGACTTTGATGAGTCACTTGACTTCTCTGTGCCTCTGTTTCCTCACTGTAAAGTGGAGATCAGTACCTATTCTCCCTTCTACTTAGACTATCAGCCCCGTGTGGGATAGGCGCCGTGTTCAACCTGAATAACTTGTATTTACTCCAATGCTTAGTACACATCTTGACACATAAAACATGCTTAACAAATACCATAATAAACAATAAAAAAGGATCAAAACCTGAACCCACAGGTGCCTGAGCAATGGCTGGGCTGTGATGTTTACGTGGTTCAGTGGATGCAAAGAGATGGTTCACTGCTGAGTGGGAGCCCAGACTGCCACAAGGAAGAGTGCCTCTGACCACATGGAACAGTTCTGTGTCTTTTCATACTGCAGGTTCTTGCTGCTGTCCCTCTGAACCTTTAGGGGAACCGTTGGAACTTAGAGAAACCTAGGAAAGAGCCATATTGGAAAATGGAAATCCCTTTCCCAGAATTTTCTCATTCATCTGTCACTGTGAAAAATCAAGAATGGACTTAAAACTGAGAAGGTGAATGACCAAACCACATGACTCATCCAGAGCAGAGAATTTTCTTCTCTGTTCAGTAAAACACACAGCATTATTATTTGTCTTCCATAGACGAGGACATAGACAATCACAAGGGCAATTACTATCTTTGCTGCTCTGACCTCAGGTATTACCCTAGGGAAGCGGCTGGGTCTGTGAAGGTGTTGAACTCTTCTTTGGTGTCTGTACAGGACAAACTCCATGTAGCTGCTGGCCACACTCATGAGTCCCACAAAAAACAGATCTCAGCCAGAGAACACGCCTGCAGTGATAAGGGCAGTTTCTGTACTGACAGTAGCTTTCAAACAGTGTTTTGGGGGCCTCTCAAGTACATCGGGGCACCAACATTTATCAGCATATTTAGGATCCAGAAGAGGAGGCAGGAGAAGAAAATAATGAGCCTGGGTAATTTAGCTTTGAGCCCTACCCACCAGTAGGTGCTGGGACTGCTGGTGATGGCTTGGAAGATGCTCAAGAGGCAGGTGGTGCAGGTGGAAAGGTCCCGGACCACTTGATAAAAATATATAAGGATTTTACACGCAACATAATTTAGGAAATTTTTCAGTCCCCAAACAGACATGGTCTGTGGGATTCCAAATGTGAAAAGAATTAAGATATTGGCCAAGATTATGTGGGCACGGATTGTCTGAAAAGCTGAGGCTGTGGTTGGAGGAGACTAGATTAATGTAAAATAGGAGGAGGAATATATTCACTAGGACCCCAGTGCTAAACTGTAGCAAAATGACAATCCTAAAGGAAATGTCTACGGATTCCATCCACATAGAACTTTAGTCAGAAGCAGAAACCACTGGAAGAGCAAGAGCAATCTGGGGAGGAAGAGAGAGAGAGAGAGAGTTTCATTGTTTCATTCAGAGTTTATCTGTACAATAAAAACTTCACAGTAAGTTAAACTAAGCATAAAAATTTCACAAATTAATTCTGTTTTGTAAAGGCCCTGTCTTAATTACCATCACTGTCTCATTTCCAAAAAGGAAAAGCTGGAAATAGGATTTATCAATGGAAAAATATATTGTGTCAGGGTCCCTTCCTTCTTTGTACCTCCTGAGTGGTAAATTGCAACACATGACTGGCAGCTGCAACTTTTTGGTAGGGGACGCAAGCTCAGGGGCTATGGGTTAGTACAATGGTGGGGTTTGTGTCCTGATGTCCTTGGTATTTTTTCTGAGTAAACTATGTTTTGTCTTGTGGCTCACTGCAGTTACTCTACTGGCCTAAATTAACCCACTTCAGCAACTCTCAATATCAGACCCCAAAGGCATCCCCAGAATCACTGAGCTTTCATCTATTTGATTGACAAGGAAGGAATGATTGTAGGGGCATGTACTAGCATTCCCCTAAGATTGTTCCTCTTAATTTTTCACCACCAACCCATCCCAAACCACCAGGCCATGCGTTTCACTCCTCTAGCAGTAGCTTACTCACTGAGCCCTATTCTCATCTTTCTCATTTCAACCATCTCCTCAGGGTTCCCCTAAACACTGGACTCTTTATTCTCCAGGCCCCAAGGCAATGAAACCATCGCTTCAGGACTCCCCTAGTCCCTGGTCTTTTCACTGTCAATGAACCAAGGACAATTCAAACATCTGTATTAGGTTATCACCAGCTTAATTTGCTGTCATTTACCTGACAGATCCCACTATGACCCTTCAATCCCCCGACTCCTATCAGCCCATCCCAGTCCTCTTCTCTTACCATACCTCTTCCACTACCTCCACCACCCAATTCCTCTTCTCCCCTTGCACCGCCTCCACCCTTCCTCCCTGCCTTATCCCTGTAATCTTGTCCCAGCGCCACCTCTTATCCCTCTCTCCCTGAACTGGCCCCTACTCCTTGTCCCCCTTCTGCTGAGTGGCCCCTAATAACTCACTCCCATCCAACCCCTCCCCACCCTCTCACCATCCCCACTCTCCCTCCCTATCCCATCCCTGTCCTTCTGTCACACTGCAACCCCTTGTCCCCCTGCCCCTGCTCCTGCCCCCATCAACTCGCTCCCATTCAAACCCTCCCCACCCCTCACGCTGTCCCCTCCCATACTTTCCCCTCCTCAGCTTCACCCAAGAGTGGCCTTGGGAACCCCGCTCCATCATGGTGAAACTTCCTTTCATCCTTGGCCTGTTCCTGTCTCAGTCACTCGTCGTCTTCACCATCACTGAAACCTGGTCCTTCCCAGAAGACATGGTCTCCCCCGCTGCTCTCTCCAGAAGGGGCCTCATCTTCTCCCACTACCCCCAGATTCACTGGGAAAGGAGAAGGTGCTGGGTTCCTTCTTGCTCCACACTGCCACTTTCACACCATTCCACCTCCCCCATCCCTTTCGTTTCTTTTCTTTGAAGCCTTTATCATCCACCTCTAACACTCACTCCAGATTCTAGTAACTGTCACATACCGCACCCAACTTCTTGGTCCCATCGCCAACTTCTTGTACCATTTTGATCCTTTTATCACATTCCTTCTCTCTTTCTCCATATTGATCCTTGGGGACTTCAATATCCACATAGATTTCCTGATGACCCTTCTACTGCCCTCATGCTATCATTCCTCAACTCTGTCAACTTCCTGCTCCACCCCACCTCCCCCACTCACACCAACTTGGACACGCTCGATCTCATCCTCTCTAACCACTGCACAATCTCTACCCTCACCAACTTGAAATCCCTCTATCTGACCACAACCTCCTCACCTGCCTCCTCTCTCACACACATTCCTCCCCATAAATCTGTACTGGTGCTTTCTGAGTATTGGGGTGACATGTCCTGAATGTTTCTGTAGAAAAATGATCCAAGCAGCAGAGTGAAGTATTCAGTTATTCATTCAATCATATTTGTTGAGCCCTTGCTGTGTGCAGAGCACCGTACTAAGCACTTAGGAGAATACAACAATAAACAGACCCATTCCCTGACCAAAATGAGCTTACAGTCTAGAGGAGGGGAGAGACTGGAGTGGGGAGAGATAGGAGGCTAGGAGGTCAGCAAGGGGGCTAATGCAGTAATCCAAGTGGGATAGGATGAGTGATTGTATTAATGTGGTAGCAGTTTGAATTGAGAAGAAAGAGGAGATTTTAGCGATGTTGCAAAGGTGGGACCAACAGTAATTAGTGATGGATAGAATATGTGGGTTGAATGAGAAAGAGGAGTCAAGGATAATATAAACATTATGGTCAAAGGAGACTGACAGGGCAAGTGATCTAGGGTTGTGGGTTAGTGTTATGAGATTGACAAAGGGATAGGGGAGTGAGTGAGTGAGTTGAATTCAGTAGAGAAGGTTGAATTGAGAACATCTATTTGGTCATCAAAGGAGGGTAGTTTGGGTATGGAGGTTAAGTAGGGTATGATAGGTTGAGAAAATTTGAAGGGGTCAAAAGATGGGCAATCTCTGTGGGGGAGTGGTACAGATTTACGGGAAGGAGATGTGTGGGAGAGGAGGAAAGTGAGGAGATGTGGTCAGATATAGGGATTTCAGAGTTGGTGAGGGTAGAGATCGTGCAGTGGTTAGAGATGATGAGATGGAGCGTGTGTCCAAGTTGGTGAGTTGGGGAGGTGAGGTGGAGTAGAAGGTCAGCAGGGTTGAGGAGTGATATAAGGTGGGCAACAGAGGGTTCATCAGAACATCTATGAGGATATTGAAGTCCCCAAGGATCTATGTGGGCATGGAGAAAGAGAGAAGGAATGTGAGAAAGGGATGAAAATAATTAAAGAAGTTGGAGGTGGGACCTGGCGGGGCAGTAGATGTTTCAATTTGCCAACAAATCCTACTGGTTCAACCTTCATAACATAGTTAAAACCCACCCTCTCCTCTCCTCCAAACTGCTACTACACTGATCTAAGCAAGTATTTATCTTCTCATGCCTTCATTACTGCATCTACCTCCTCACTGACCTCCCTGCCTCCTGTTTCTCCCCACTCCAGTCCTTACTTCACTCTGCTGCCTGGATCATTTTTCTACAGAAGCTTTCAAGGCATGTTTCCCTGCTCCTTAGGAAACTCCAGTAATTCTCCATCCATCTCTGTATAAAATACAAATCCCTTGCCAACGGCTTTAAAGCACTCATGCCTACCCTACTTTATTATCCAGCCCAGCTCTATTGACAGCCCAGTTCACCCACTTTGCTCCTCTACTGCCAGTGTACTTATTGTGCCCTGATCTCCTTGATATTGCCACCAATCCTTTTCTCATGTCCTCCCTCTGCCCTAGAACTCCATATACACCAGATCACCACACTCCCCACTTCATTAAGGTTACAACTCTTTCAAGACGCCTTCCTTATTATTATTGTAAATGCTTTTTTCTACTTACTGATTCCTTTCACTCTTACTGCTCACTTTTCCCCCACTCCCTCTTTCTTCTGCATTGCCTCTGCCCTTGGACTTGCACTTTTTGAGCACTTAATATTAATAAATAGAAATCTATCTGTCTCCCCCTCTAGAATATAAGCTCATTGTGGAAAGGGAATGTGTTTGTTATAGTGTTATATTGTACTCTCCCAAGCACTTAGTACAGTACCCTGCACTCAGTAAGCTCTCAATCAATACAATCGAGTGATTGACTGACTGACAGATCTCATACTCAGTCCTAAAGCACTTATGCACATATCCTTAATTCATTTATTTATATTAAGGTCAGTATCCCGCTATAGCTCAATCAATCATATTTATTGGGTACTTACTTTGTGCAGAGCACTGTACTAAGAGCTTGGGAGAGTACAATATAACAAAGTTAGTAGATATATTTCCTGTCCAGACATGAGCTCCTTGTAGGCAGGGAACATGTCTACCAATTTGGTTGTATTGTATTCTCCCAAATGATTAGTGCAGTGCTCTTATCACAGTAAACCCTCAACAAATACCACTGATGGATTGATTGATTTATGCATACCAATAAAATTAATCAATCATGATCCCAATGGCAAACAATTCCCAATTGAATACACAATAAAATATCCAGATCTTGACTCACTGCATACCTTTGCATTGAGATCCTTGACAATGAAACACATTAACAGCAGTGTGGCTTAGTGGCAAGAACACGGGCTTGGGAGTTAGAGGTCGTGGGTTCCAATCCTGGCTCTGCCATTTGTCTGCTGTGTGACCTTGGGCAAGTCACTTAACATCTCAGTGTCTTAGTTACCTCATCTGTAAAATGGGGATTGAGACTGTGAACCCCACATGGATTAACCTGATTACCTTGTATTTACCCAGCACTTAGAACAGTGCTTGGCACATAGTAAGCGCTTAACAAATGCCATCATTATATCATTATTGTTATTATTATTATAAATGCCTTTTTTCTACTTACCGATTCCTTTCACTCTTATTGCCTGGAAAGGCAGGCCTCGGGATCTCTGTCTTTGGAAAATGAAGTCAGAAGCAGAATTAATCAGCTACTTTTCTCATCTCTTTGCTCCCTAAGTGGCTGATTATCTTGTGAGGAAATGAGTGAATCACTGAACATTAATCCACTTTGTCAAAACAAGTGGGAAATCTCTGTGAATAGCCAGAGTCCCCTCCTTAATGTCCAACAAACTGGGACTAGATGATTCCAGTGGTATACACTGGAATGTAGAAATGCAAATTCAGCCAACAGAGAGTCATAAAAGCACCAAGGTCACATATTATGATTCCCAGAAAGTGATTTAAGCCCATCCCCTACCCCAGCCCCAGCCCCAATCACTTTAACAGGCTATTAGAAGGCTCTCTGCAATAACAGGAGTTGATTGTTAAAGGTGACTTTGGCAGTAGATGTTTGAGGAAAAGTAACAATCAGTTGAATTTAATGGGCTGCTGTGAAACTCCAGGAGGTAATTCAGTTCCTCTTATGCTCTTCCAGAATCCTAATCTGACTCCCTAGTGAATAGTTGACCTGCCAACTTCTATCCGCATATAGTCTCCCAGGGCTTATTGTCCTTACACACAATAAACACTTAATGAATTATATTACTTCTATTCTCAGGTTATTAAATAACTGTGTAGACTGCTGTGGCACAGCCCCACAACAATTTGCATCCCAGTCAATCACTTGCTCAATCAAAAGTATTTATTGGGCATCTACTGCAATGCAAAGCGCTGAGCCTAGTGCCTGGAGGAGTATAATAAAATTAGTAGATTATACTCCCTGCCATCAAAGATGTTATAATCTAGTGGAAAACAGACATTAAAATACATTGCAAATAGGAGGAAAAATTAGAGTTTTAAGTTATGCACATAAGACTACAAAAGTGTGTGGCATGAAATAGTTGAAATGACAGTAACTGGAGAGGGTGATATAATATGTGTTGATGATAAATTAATCGTTGAAAGCCTTTTGGAGCAGATACGATTTCAAAAGTGCTTTGAAGATGGTATTTGTTAAGCGCTTACAATGTGCAGAGCACTGTTCTAAGCGCTGGGGTAGACACAGGGGAATCAGGTTGTCCCACGTGGGGCTCACAGTCTTAATCCCCATTTTACAGATGAGGGAACTGAGGCACAGAGAAGTTAAGTGACTTGCCCACAGTCACACAGCTGACAAGTGGCAGAGCTGGGATTCGAACTCATGAGCCCTGACTCCAAAGCCCATGCTCTTTCCACTGCGCCATGGTGAGAGCCATAGTCTGCCAGATTTAAAGAAGAGAGATTCAAGGAACAGAAAGGGTGTGAGAGAGAATTTGGCAGCCGAGGGGAGGTAAGAATCAGTCACAACGAGTAAGCTTGAGAGGAATGGAGTGGGCTTAGTAGTCAGATAAAAGAATGGATAAAGAGGAGGGATAGAACTGACTGAGTGCCTTTAAAGAGATGGCTGGGAGTTTCTGCTTGATGAAGAGAGGAATGGGAAACCAATGGAGAGGTTTGAAGAGTGGGGAGACAGGAGAAACACTATGTTTTAGAAAAAAATGATCTGGGAACCTGAGTTAAGAATGGACTCCAGAGAAGAGAGAATGGAGATAGGGAGATTGGAGATGAAGCGATGCAGTGTTTGTGGCATAATATGTTAAATGCCTGGACGAACAAGGTGGCAATTTGAATGAACTGTTTGTGTCCAACCGAATTTTTTTTATTCATTCATTCAATCTATTTATCGAGTGCTTACTGTGTGCAGAGCACTGTACTAAGTGCTTGGAAAGTACAGTTCAGCAACAGAGACAATCCCTACCCAACAACAGGCTCATAGCCTAGAAGTGGGGAGACAGACAAGAAAGCAAAGCCAAACAAGTAGACAGGCATCAATAGCATCAATATAAATAAATGGAATTACAGATATACACACATTAATAAAATAAATAGAATAATAAATATGTACATATATACACAAGTGTTGTGGGGCACAGAGTAGTGTAGAGCAAAGGGAGCAAGTCGGGGTGATGGGGGGTGAGCAGAGGAAAATGGGGAAGTAGTCTGGGAAGACCTCCTGGAGGAGGTGAGCTTTCAGTAGGGCTTTAAAGGGGGCAAGTGTGCTAGTTTGGCGAATGTGAGAAAGGAGGGCATTCCAGGTCAGAGGTAGGACGTGGGCCAGGGGCCGATGGCAAGATAGAAGAGAGCGAGGCACAGTGAGAAGTTGAGTGGCAGAGAAGCGTAGTGTGCGGTCTAGGCTGTAGATGGAGAAAAGGGAGGTGAGGTAGGAGGGGGCATGGTGATGGAGAGCTGTGAAGCTAATAGTGAGGAGTTTTTGCTTCACGCGAAGGTTGATAGGCAACCACTGGAGATTTTCGAGGAGTGGGATGACATGCCCAGAGCGTTTCTGTAGAAAGATAATCCAGACAGCAGAGTGAAGTATAAACTGAAGTAGGGAGAGACAAGAGGTTGGGAGATCAGAAAGAAGAGGTTGGGAGATCAATCTATCTATCTATCTATCCCAGTGTTTAGTACAGTGACTGACACATAGTAAATGCTTAACAAATACCAGTAAAAATGAAGAGGAATCTGTCCTCTCCTGGTTCTCCTCTTATCTTTCTGGACATTCATTCTCAGTCTCCTTTGCAGTTTCTTCTTCTGCCTTCCACCTCCTAACTGTGGGAGATCCCTCAAGGTTCAGTTCTCAGTTCCCTTTTATTCTCCATCTACACTCATGTTCTTGGAGAATTCATTTGTTCACACGGCTTCAGCTACCATCTCTATGCAGATGATACCGAAATCTACATCTCCTCCCCTGGTCTCTCTACCTCTCTCCAGGTTCTCATCTCCTCCTGCCTACAAGACGTCTCTACTTGGATGA
Organism: Ornithorhynchus anatinus; assembly: GCF_004115215.2. Lineage (NCBI taxonomy): Eukaryota > Metazoa > Chordata > Mammalia > Monotremata > Ornithorhynchidae > Ornithorhynchus > Ornithorhynchus anatinus. Next base: position 7,598,555 of record NC_041752.1, on the reverse strand, counting down.
CCTTCCGTCACTTCAAACTTAACATGTCCAAAGTTCAGTTCTGGAGCTCTTTCTATTTTCCATCTACACCCACTCCGCTGGAGAACTCATTTAGTCCTATGGCTTCAACTACCATCTCTATGAGGATGATACCAAATCAACATCTCCAGCCTTGATCTCTCTCCCTCTCTGCAGTCTCCATTTCCTCTTGCCTTCAAAACAAATCTACTTTGTTGCTCTCCTGTCACCTCAAGCTTACCGTGTCCAAAACAAAACTCCTTATCTTCCCACCCAAACCCTGTTCTCTCCCTGACTTTCCCATCACTGAAGACAACACCACCATTCTTCCTGTTCCACAAGCCTGCAACCTTGGGATTATCCCTGACTTCCCTCTTTCATTCAACCCACATATTCATTCCATCACCAAATCCTGTGGGTCACACCTTCACAGTATCACTAAAATCCACCCTTTCCTATCCATTCATTCATTCATTCAATAGTATTTATTGAGCGCTTACTATGTGCAGAGCACTGTACTAAGCGCTTGGAATGAACAAGTCGGCAACAGATAGAGACAGTCCCTGCCGTTTGACGGGTTTACAGTCTAATCGGGGGAGATAGACAGACAAGAACAATGGCAATAAATAGAGTCAAGGGGGAGAACATCTCGTAAAAACAATGGCAACTAAATAGAATCAAGGCGATGTACATTTCATTAACAAAATAAATAGGGTAATGAAAATATATACAGTTGAGCAGACGAGTAGAGTGCTGAGGGGATGGGAAGGTAGAGGGGGAGGAGCAGAGGGAAATGGGAGGAAAAGAGGGTTAAGCTGTGGAGAGGTGAAGGGGGGGCAGTAGAGGGAGTAGAGGGAGAAGGGGAGCTCAGTCTGCGAAGGCCTCTTGGAGGAGGTGAGTTTTAAGTAGGGTTTTGAAGAGGGGAAGAGAATTAGTTTGGCGGAGGTGAGGAGGGAGGGCGTTCCAGGACAATGGGAGGACGTGGCCCAGGGGTCGACAGCGGGATAGGCGAGACCGAGGGACTGTGAGGAGGTGTGCGGCAGAGGAGCGGCGTGCGCGCGGTGGACAGTAGAAAGAGAGAAGGGAGGAGAGGTAAGAAGGGGCAAGGTGATGTAGAGCCTTGAAGCCTAGAGTGAGGAGTTTTTGTTTGGAGCGGAGGTTGATAGGAAATCCCTGGAGGTGTTTAAGAAGGGGAGTGACATGCCCAGATGGTTTCTGCAGGAAGATGAACCGGGCAGCGGAGTGAAGAATAGACTGGAGCGGCGAGAGACGAGGAAGGGAGATCAGAGAGAAGGCTGACACAGTAGTCTAGCTGGGATATAACAAGAGCCTGTAGCAGTAAGGTAGCCGTTTGGGTAGAGAGGAGAGGGCGGATCTTGGCGATATCCATCCAAACTGCTACCATGTTAATACAATCATTCATCCTATTCCACCTAGATTACTGCATTAGCCTCCTTGCTGACTTCCCAACCTCTTGCCTCTCCCCACTTCAGTCCATACTTGGACTGATAACCCGCTGCCGGGATTATCTTTCTACAGAAATGTTCCGGGCATGTCCCCTCTTCAAAAATCTCCAGTGTTTGCCCAACAATGTCCGTATCAAACAAAAACTCCTCACGATTGGCTTCAAAGCTCTCCATCACCTTGCCCCTTCCTACCTCACCTCCCTTATCTCCTTCTATATCTCAGCCCACACATTCCACTAACCTTCTCTGGTGCTAACCTTCTCACTGTGCTTCAATCTTGCCTGTCTTGCCGTCGACCCCTGGCTCGCCTCCTACCTCTGGGTGGACTGCCCTCCCTCCTCGAATCCACCAGACAATTGCTCTCCCCTCCTTCAAAGCCTTATAATAATAATGATAATAATAATGATATTGGTATTTGTTAAGCCTTTACTATGTGCCAAGCACTGTTCCAAGTGTTGGGGTAGATATAAGGTAATCAGGTGGTCCCATGTAGGGCTCACAATCTACATCCCCATTTTACAGATGAGGTAACTGAGGCATAGAAAAGTTAAGGGACTTGCCCAAGGTCACACAGCTGACAAACTGCGGGTCCAGGATTAGAACCCAGGACATCTGACTGCCATGTCTGGGCTCTTTCCACTGAGCCACGGTATTGAACACACATCTTCTCCAAGAGGTCTTCCTGGACTAAGCCCCACTTTTTCTCACCTTCCATTCCCTTCTACATCACCCTGACCCACTCCCTTTGTCCTTCCCCCCTCTCCCTGCCACACAACATTTATATTTATACTTGTAATTTTATTTATTTATATTGTAGTCTGTTTATTTGTATTGATATCCATCTCTCCCGCCATTCACCCCTTCTGATTGTTAACTCGTTGTGGGCAGGGATTGTCTCTACTGATGCATTGCACCTTCCCAAGTGCTTAGTACGGTGCTCTGCACACAGGAAGCGCTTCATAAATATGATTGAGTAGTGTGAAGCAGAAGAGAAGCAGCGTGGCTCAGTAGAAAGAGCACGGGCTTGGGAGTCAGAGGTCATGGGTTTGAATCTCCGCTCTGCCACTTGTCAGCTGTGTGACTGTGGACAAGTCACTTAACTTCTCTGTGCCTCAGTTATCTCATCTGTAAAATGGGGATTAACCTGGAGCCTTTCGTGGGACAACCTGTTTACCCTGTATCTACCCCAGCGCTTAGAACAGTGTTCTGCACATAGTAAGCGCTTAACAAATACCAACATTATTATTATTGAGTGAATGAATGAATTGTTGGGAAGCCATTGACCCCCAACTGAGCAGGTGTCAGGAGGGTGAGATTGTCCCTCAGGTCACATTCAAATTCTTATCAGTGTTACTGGTTCACACCATCAACTTCTACATTAGAGCATCTAACGCTGTACTGGATCTGACTCTGACCTAACCAGATATAGCTTGGAGCACCTGCTGTTCCCACCTTTCACACTGCTCATTATGGGAAGGAACTTGTCTGCTAATTTTGTTGTATTGTACTCTCCCAAGTGCTTAGTACAGTGCTCTGTACATAGTAAATGCTCAGTAAATATGATGGACTGATTCATTGACTGGTGTCCACCCTAGTCTACAGGGGTTCTGATCCACCTGGCTTGTGGGTGGAGCCTGAACTGGTGCTGCAATAACCACCAACAATCCCTACTCCCAATCTCAATCCTTCAATCCATAGTCAGGGTGGGGATAACTCACAACCAGACAGACCAGGCTGGACCTGGAGGCAGCAGCTATTATGATGAAAAGAGGAAATTGAGATGGTTTGGTTAGACCACTGTTTCCCAGGGGCCAGCCCCATCTCTTAATACCCATCCTGAGAGGCACTGCAGGGGTGGAGAATAAGAAGCCATTGTAATATTCAGGGAACTCTCAGCCAAGCCAAAATTCCTTCCGGTGTCACTTAGGAGAACCTTGACCTCTAGAAATGTCCCCTGGATCTTCTGTTCCAGGGATTAAACTGTCCTTCCATGCTTAGCAAATCCCACTTCTGAACCCCTTCAGTTACCACCATTACCCCCTGCCTCTAAAACAGTTCCTGCTACAAAGGCAAAGGCATCACTCAAGATCTAGCCAGCAATCCCCTGTCCCAGGGTTGGAGTCAGGAAATCCAGGAAAGAAAGTTGTCGCTCCCTCTCCCTTACTTTTCCAGACACTGGAACTTCCTGGGACTGCAGGCAACCACACCTGTCATCCTTGTGTTAGCCAGAATCCTAAGCAATTTCTCCCTCATCCTTTATTTGAAAGTGATGCTTGTGGCCTGGAACAGATATCCTGATTAATTCATGAAAGATATCCGTTGTTAGCAGAGCTGAGTTTATTGCCGGGGGACCTTGGCAGAAAGTGCGCAGGGGCCCCTCTGTAAGGGTCCCCTCATGAACCTCTCTCTGCAGACCACTGTCTACTACAGACTGCTCTCTCCTGACCCCTACAAACAGGATTTCAATCTTACTGCTCATGGTTTCTTTGAGCACCACCAGGGGACAGAAAGACATTCTCTTGCTCACTTCATTTACTATGCATATATCCTCACTTCTGCCTTACGAACTCTTGGCATGATTGCTCCAATGAGTCTTTTGTTATGTAAAAATCTCCATCTTTGTCATTGTTCGTGTTTGGTCTTCCATCAGTCAATGGTATTTATTTAGTGCTTCCTGTGTGCAGAGCACTGTACTAAGGACTTGGGAGGGTAAAAAACAGAGTTGGTAAGCACATTTCCTGCCCACAACGAGATTAGAGTCAAATGACGGGGACAGGCATTAATATAAATAAATGATTCTTCATGATGAGGTCACAGATCAACTTTTAAGGTAGTGAGTTTTACCTATATTGCAATAGGCATTTCCCATCAATTTCCACCTGGCTCCACCTAGCTGCTTTCTGCATTGTCACCAGGTATACTTACCAATCAATCAGTAAATCAATCAATCAATTGCATTTATTGAGTACTTACAGTGTGCAGAGTTCTGAACTAAGCAATTGGGAGAGTGCAGTACAACAGTTAGTGAATTGGTCCTCTGCTCACAAGGAGCTTAAAGTCTAGTACTTAGTAGTTTGAACCCAATCAGTGTTCACCGCTTCATCACCCACCAATTTTAATGCATTCCTTTCATATATTATTCACTCATTTAAAAAGTAGTGAATAGAATTGATTTTTGATCCTAACAACCTCCCATTTCTCTATCAATTTCCCCCAATGACCTGGGCAGCAGCATAAAAGCAAGCAAAGACTGCAGCCTCCCACATTGGGTGAACTTCAAAGGGAGTCTAGTCTCCAAGCCAACCAATAAAGGTTGGAAATGGTGAATTTGACACATACAAATATATATGTATTTTCATTTGTATATTTAATTACTTATTCTGCTATTCCATCTTGATAATTGAATTTTTTCCTCATAATATTTTTCTTAACACTGTAAATAATTGTTTTTTGGTTTTTACCAGTATATTTTGAGTTCCTTGAGGACAGGGAACTTGTCTCTCTACTGCTGTACTCTTTCAAACATTTGGAACAGCACTTTACCCAAACTGGAGGTTTAGTAAATAACCATGATTGAATAGTTGTTTAGATAGATGATATCCCAAAGTTGTGGTGTCCATTCTACACCAATTCTGTGAACACAACCCCAGCTACCACCTCCTGCCAATTCCAGAACCACCTGCTCTCAATGCTACCTAGATCTAACTGTCCCAAAGGAAATGGCTGGTTAACATCATCTTCAACATCATCAGCAGCAACACCATTATTGTAATCACTGAGCAGTTGTTGAGTGTGAAGGACTGTTAAGGACTTGACATATTTCAACAGAAGCAGGCCACATGATCACTGCCTCCAGGAACTTACATTATAATATTAAAATTGGTAACAAATATTCATTCATTAGTTCCATCAATAAATTATATTTATTGAGCACTCATGGTGTGCAGAGTACTATACCATGTGCTTGGAAGAGTACAATATGACAATAAAGAGACACAATATCTTCCCACAATGAGGTTACAGTTTAGAGGGGAAGACAGGCATTAATATTAATAAATAAATTACAGATACGTTCATAAGTGCTGTGGGGCTGGGAAAGGGGGATGAATAAAGGGAGCAAATCAGGGGCAATGCAGAAGGGAATGGGATTTACCTTCAATAAGGCTTTGAAGGTTGGGGAGAGTAATTGTTTATCCAACTTGAAGAAGGAGGGCATTCCAGGCCAGAGGCAGGACATGGACAAAGGGTCAGCGACAAGATAGACAAGGATCGAGGTACAATGAAAAGGATGGCCTTTGAGGAGTGAAGTTTGTGGGCTGAGTTGTAGTAGAAGAATAGTGAGATAAAATAGTGAGTGTTTTAAATCCAATGGTGAGGAGTTTCTGTTTGATGTGGAGGTGAATGGACAATGACTGGAGTTTCTTGAGAAGTGGGGAATCATGTCTTCAAAGTTTTTGAAGAAAAATGATCCAGGCAACAGAGTTAAGTAAGGACTGGAGTGGGGAGACAGGAGTCTGGAAGGTCAGCAAGGAGACTGATAAAGTAATTAAGGCAGGAGATGATAATTGATTGTATTAACGTGGTAGCAGTTTGGATGGAGAGGAAAGGGTAATGTTGTGAAGGTGGAACCGACAGGATTTAGTGATGGATTTAATATGTGGGTTGAATGAGAGAGAAGAGTCAAGGCTAATGCCCAGATTACAGGCTTGTGAGACAGGAAGGATGGTGGTGCTATGTACAGTGATGGGAAAGTCATGGGGAGTACAGGGTTTGGGTGGGAAGATAAGGAGTTCAGTTCTGTACATTTTAAACTTGAGATGTTGAGAAAATATCCAAGTACAGATATCTCCAAGGCAGGAGGAAATGCCAGACTGCAGAGAGGGAGAGAGATCAGGGCTGGAGATGAAGACTTGGATATCATTCACAAAGAGGTGGTAGTTAAAGCCATGGGAGCAAATGAGTTCTACAAGGGAGTGAGTATAGATGGAGAATAGAAGGGGGGATGGAAGGCAAAGGGAGAGCACACAAAAGAGACTGAGAATGAGTGGTCAGAGAGATAAGAGGAGAGCCAGGAGAGGAGTGCCAGTGAAGCTGAGGTTAGATAATGTTTACAGGAGAAGAAAGTGGTCAACAGTGTCAAAGGCAGCTCAGAGGTTGAAGAGCATTGAATAGTGAGAGAAGGACAAAGAACGAGGATATTGTAATAGGAAGTAAAAATAGATCAGGATGAAATTCTTAATAAAAAAGTGATAAGCAAATGTATATTCAAATAAAGATAAAAGAGATACTTGATGCTGAGCATAGCAATGACATATATACATGCTAAGGGCGATTTGGGGGTTAGGTTACTGGAGAAAGCTTCCAAATTGAGGTAGAGTTTAGGAAAATTTTGAAGATGAGAGGAGCTATAGATAGCCTGGCACATTAAGCGGGTAGAATCAACGTGAACAAGAGTTTGAAGTGGAAGAGTTTGGATTAGTGAATAGTTTAGAAAGTGTGTTTTGGAGAAGTAAAGAATGCATGTGGAGATTAGTGTATGGAAAAGACTGATATGTAGGCTAGAAAATACTGGTAAAGAAGCTTGAAACAAATGATAAGGAATTTCTACTTGAAATGGAGGAAAGATGGTTAGGAGTTAAAAGTGTTCGAGAAGTAGAGTGAGGTGTGTTGAGTCGCACCTTGCAGAGATAATCTGGGGAGCAATGTGAAATAAAGATTGAAGGATGTAGAGAGTGGAGACAGAAAGACATGAGCCTTGGGTAGTTGCTTATGTAGAGGTCTGGCCTCACTCCAGAGGTTAGACTGGAGACAGTAGATGGGTTGGGGTAGTTGCTTATGTGGAGGTCTCGTCTCACCCAGAGGTTTGACCCGAGACAGTCGATGGTGGGGTAGTCGAGTGGAATAAGGGAACTGGGTCCCTTCTCAGAAGGAGATGGGAACAGGAAAAGAAGTTGTAGTAAGAGATGTACTGGAGTTTGAATCAAATGTCAGTATTTGTTGTAACTTCAGTCCATTACCAGGAAAGAGAGAAAAGGGAAATGATTGCTTAAACAGGACATGGAACTAAGCCTGCAATACGAGAGAGTTCAATGTAGGTTAGTGATATAGTCTCCCATTTAGTAGATCCTCAATTTTGAGCTCCATGACCAAAAATCTTTATGAAGGAATTGATTATAGTTCTAATGATTTGTACAGTACCCCACTCGCACTGGCTCTTCCTTGTCAGTTTTGTTCTCACTGGGGCATAGAGGGGAAGAAGCAAGTAATATTGCAAATTGTAATTAAGCATTTCATGTAAAATGTCCTTAATATCCTTAATAGGGTAACAGGAAACCTGGGTTAGGTTTAGTTTAAGAAAAAGAAACCAGAAACCAACTGGTGGGTGAGACAGGGAGTTCTCTGAGTTTGTGGCTCTGCACTGTGGATAGGACATGGAACTAATTTTGTGTCCATTGGAGCAGTAGTCAAAAGTGCCTGTTTGTCCAGAGAACTGTTAAGACCTCCTCATCAGATTCTGGAAGGAGAAAACCCAGGAGACAGTGAATGTCCAGGTAAGCAGGGATGTATGTACCTACCATGGTCCTCTTTTTCTTTCCCAGTACTGCTTCCATCTTGTTTAGTGTTATGGGAAAGAGGGCTGCACTTGGAGGGGGCAAACTGTCAAAGCAATATCCTTCTCCCAGATTTTCTTCTCTCTCGATGAGCAAAGTGATGAGGACAGGCATGTAATAATAATAATAATGTTGGTATTTGTTAAGCGCTTACTATGTGCCAAGCACTGTTCTAAGCTCTGGGGTAGATACAAGGTCATCAAGTTGTCTGACATGGGGCTCACAGTCTTCATCCCCATTTTACAGACGAGGTCACTGAGGCCCAGAGAAGTTAAGTGACTGACTTGCCCAAAGTAACACAGCTGACAAGTGGGGGATCCGGGATTAGAACCCAGGATCTCTGACTCCCAAGCCCATGCTCTTTCCACTAAGCCATGCTGCTTCTCTAAGCAAAGAGGGGCGTTGTCTTGTAGACAAAGAGGGGCTGATAAAAGGATGTGACCCAGGTGCATCTATGTTCAATCACGACCCTAGGAGTGAGAGTGTCAAACACACTCTAAAGACATGGCTAAATTCCAGGCAGTGCTGGACTGTGGACAGGAGGTGGGATCCAAGTGGGTCCTGCAGGACCTAGTGCTGATGCTGCCTTTAAAAGTGGTGTTTTTAAAAGGACAATTAGTAGCAGATGATTAAGGGAATTCTCTGGTTAATCTGGTCCCAGGTTTGGAAGCATCAAGGATTGGAGTTAGGGCATTTTCAAAGATTTTCTCCTTGGAGTATCAGAGTTGATTAATGCTTAGAAATTCACTCACTGACATCCATGCTAATCACTCCCCAAAGGAGGGGAGAGATGAGAAAACTGGTGATAAATGCTACCTCAGCCTTGTTCTTCCAGAGACAGACTGCCTGGGAGCTACTCGCCAGACAACAAGAGCCATGGAGACAGGTGAATGTCAGGGTTGGGAATTGCAGTCCGATAGGGACTTTGAGGCTTCTTTCTTGGGCTCCGGGATGTAACCAGTAGTTGACCATTCCCAGAAAAGCCACCTCCCATTTCTCCTCCATCTTCTTATTTAGAGGATACTTGGAATAGAGGCATTAGGCTGGATTACTTCCTTGAAAGCTTTCAGAAAAGAATCTCTATTAATCTGATATGTACGAAGTGAAGAGCTTATCTCTGGATAGCTACTGCAAACTCATAAAGGCTGCAGGGATTGTCTCTATCTGTTGCCGAACTGTACATTCCAGGTGTTTAGTACAGTCCTCTGCACATAGTAAAGGCTCAATAAATACTACTGAATGAATGAATGAAAAAGGCTCTCAGCAGTCATCGGCAGTGAGGGCTGAGGCAGACAGAATACATGGTTCTATAAACTCTGTTGTAATGTACCCATCTAAGGTTTTAGTATGGTGCTGGACACACAGTAAGTGCTCAATTTGCTTGAATGATTGATATGTTATAATCAATATATTGGGATGCAGCCTCTTTGTCTAATGTGCATAACAATCATGTGACATCAAAACCTTTAACTGAAGTTGTTAATCAATCAATCAATCAATGATCTTTATTGAGCACTTACTGTATGCAGAGCAGTGTACTGAGCACTTGGGAGAGAAAAATGCAACTGACTTGGTAGACACATTCCCTGCTTACAATGAATTTGCAGTCTAGAGGGGATTCTAGTCCCGGCTCTTCCACTTGTCTGCTGTGTGACCTCGGGCATGACATTTCACTTCTCTGGTCCTCGGTTTCCTCGTTTGTAAAATGGGGATTGAGACTATGAGCCCCACGTTGGACAGGGACTATGTCTATCCCAATTTGCATGGATCCACTCTAGCACTTAGTACAGTGCCTGGCACACAGTAAGGGCTTAACACTTGCCATAATTATTATTATCATTATAATCATTATTATCATTGCAATAGACACTGATATAAATAAAGTATGGGTAGGTACATAAATACTGTGGGGCTGTGGAGGGGTGAATATCAACTTCTGAAAGAGTACAGATGAGGAAGACAGCATGCCTTAATGGATACATGGACCTGGGTGTCAGAGGTACCTGGGTTCTAATCTCAGCTCCATCACTTGTTAGCTGTGTGACCTTGGGCAAGTCACTTGACTTTTCTGTGCCTCAGTTACCTCATTTGTAAAATGGGGATTAAGACTATGAGCCTCATGAGGTACAGAGTTTGTGTCCAACCTGATTAACTTGCATCTACCCCAGTACTTAGAACAGTGCTTGGCACATAGTAAGTACTTAACAAATACCACAGTTACTATTGTTATTACAGATCCAAGAACTTAGAGGATACAGAAAGTAGAAGGAGTAGGGGAAAAATGGTGAAAGGGTGCCACACAAAGGGAGAATGTGGGCAAGGGATTGATGGTGAGATAGATGAAAGAGATGTACAATGAACACGTTGGCACAAGAGTAATGAAATGTGTGGACTGGATTGCAGCTGGATATCAGTGAGGTAAAGAAGGAGATGGGGAGGTGAGTGAGTGCTTTAAAACCAACGGTAAGGACTTTCTTATTTTATGTGAATGAGAGCAGGCAATCACTGGAGGTTCTTGAGGAGTGGGGAGACGTGGGCTGAACTTTTTATAGAAAAGTGATCTGGGCAGCTGAGTGAAGTATGAACTGGAGAGGCGAAAGACAGGAGACAGGGAGGTAAGCAAGGAGGTTGATGTAGTAGTCAAAGCTGGATATAGTAAGTGCTTGGATAAGCAGAGGGACCATTTGAAAGGAGAAGAAAAGTTGGATGTCAGTGATGTTGTGAAGGTAGAAGAAACGGAATTTGGTGACAGACTATTTATGTGCATTGAATGAGAGATGAGTCAAGGATAATGCCAAGTTTTTATGGGCTTGTGAATTAGGAAAGATAGTGGTGTTTTATAAAATGATAGAAATGACAGCAGCCAGACAGGGTTAGTTGGGAAGATGAGGAATTCTATTTGAGAGATGTTAGGTTTGAGGGATCGGTGGAACAACCAGGTAGAGATGTACTAAAGGCAGGAGGAAATGTGAGACCATAAAAAAGAGAGATGTAAATTGGGGAATCATCCATGTAGAGGTCATAGTTGAACTCATGGGACTGACTGAGTAATCCAAGGGAGTACAAGGGAGGTGGTGAATAGAAGGGGGACAAGAACAGATATTTCAGCAACTCCCACTGTTAGCGGGAGGGAGACAGAGGAAGATCCTGTGAAAAAGACTGTGAAGAGTGGTCAGAGATAGGGGAGAACCAGGAAAGAAGAATGTCAGTTAAGTCAAGGTTAGGTAGTGTTTGAATGAGGAGGGGATGTCCACAGTGCCAAGACCTAGTTAGAGATCAAGGGGGATTAGGCTGTAGTAGAGATCATTTGATTTAGCAAGAAAGCGATCATTGGTGACTTTACAGACGGTGGTTTTCAGGGAGTGAAAAAGGAGGAAACCAAATTACCGAGGATCAAGGAGATAATTGGTGGATTGTAAGGGGAGGCAGCAGGTGTAGAACACTTGCTGAAAGGGTTTGAAGAGGTGTGGTAGGAAAAAGATGGGGTGATAATTGGAGGAAGCTGTGAGGACAAGCGAGTGCATTTTTAGGTTGGGGAGACACAAGCATCAATCATTCAATCAATGCTATTTATTGTGTGCTTACTGTGTGTAGAGCGCTGTGCTAAGAGCTTGGGAGAATACAACAGAATCGAGTTCTCTAGTCCAAAAAAATGAAGCCACAGCAACATAGTAATAGGGGTTTTTATTGCAATATTAAATATAGATCTATATGGATGAGGACAAAGGTAGTCTGCTGCCCTAACAGTGGGCTCAACCTCTTCCCCGAAAGGTGGTAGAGGTAGCTTTTTATAGTCCATGGAGGGCACGGTGTTTCTTCACACTAACAGCAGAATCCAATTAAGTATGGCTCCAGTTTTGATAAAGGAGGACAGGGTGTGGCTGAAATCGATGACTGGGAAAAGGTGTGGCTAAAGCATGATTTAGGAAAACCAGGTAGAATGATGCAAAAATGGAGACTGAAAACATGATGGAGTAAGGCTGTTTAGGAGTTGGATTCCACAGTCGGTAGACACTTTCCATACCCACAATGAGCTTACAGTCTAGAAGGAGAGATATCAATATAAATAAATAAATTATGAATCATAATTTATAGAAGTTTACATAAATGCTATGGGAATGAGGGTGGGGCAAATACCAAATGCCTAAGGTCACAGATCCAAGAGTAGAGACTACTCAGAAAAGGAGAGGGAGCTGGAGAAAAGACGGAAAAGACGGCTCCATTTGGGAAGGCGTCTTGGAGGAGATGTGACTTTAAAAAGGCTTTGAGTTGGGAGAGAGTGGTGGTGTGGTTTATACTGGGGGTATGGGGCGTGGGGGGGAGTGGAGGTTTGGCCCAGAGGGAGGATGTGGGAAAGGGGTCAGTGGTGAGATGCATGAGATCAGGGCACAGTGAGCAAGTAGGCACAAGAGAAGTGAAGGGTGTGGGATGTAGTAGATGTGAGATCAGGTAGGGGAGGGGGCAGAGTGATTAAGTTATGTTAACTCCAATGTTAAGGAATTTCTGTCCATGCAGAGATGAATTGGCAAACATTGGAGTTTCTTGAGGAGTCAGGGAAACGTACTGAGTGGTTTTGAGGAAAATGATCTGGATAACAGAGTGAAGTATGACCTGGAGTGGGGAGAGACAAGAAACAGGGAGGTCAATGAAGAGGCAAATTCAGTTTTCAAGGTGAGATAGGATAAGTGTTTGGATCATCAAACTACCAAGTGTTTGGTAGCAGTTTGGATGGAGAGGAAAGGGCAGATTTTCACCATGTTGTGAAGTATGAACTGACAGATTTGGTGACACATTGAATATGCAGAGTGATTGGGAGAGATGAGTCAAGGACAATGCCAGAGTTAGAGATTTGTGTGATATGGATCATAGTGGTATTGGTTATAGTGATGGGACACAGCGGGATGGCAGGGTTTGGGTTCACCTCCCCTCAGCTAAGCCCCTTTTCCCCCCCTTTCCCTCTGCTCCTCCCCCTCTCCCTTCCCCTCCCCTCAGCACTGTGCTCATCTGCTCATTTGTATATATTTTTATTACCCTATTTATTTTGTTAATGAGATGTACATCACCTTGATTCTATTTATTGCTATCGTTTTAATAAGATGTACATCTCCTTGATTCTATTTATTGCTACTGTTTTTGTCTGTCTGTCTCCCCCGATTAGGCTGTAAACCCGTCACTGGGCAGGGACTGTCTCTATCTGTTGCCGATTTGTACATTCCAAGCGTTTAGTACAGTGCTCTGCACATAGTAAGTGCTCAATAAATACTATAGAATGAATGAATGAATGAAGATAAGGAGTTTTGTTTTGATCAACTTTAATTTGAGAAGTGACGCCTAGTTGAAAAAGCATGGGCCTGGGAGTCAGAGAACCTGACCTCCAATTCAGACTCCACAACATATCTGCTTTGTGACCTTGGGCTAGTCATTTAACTTCTCTGTGCCTCAGTTATCTGATTTGTGAAATGGAGATTTAGACTGCGAGCCACATGTGAGACAGTGACATTGTCTACGTAATTATCTTGTATATACCCCAATTCTTAGCAGTAATACCATTTAAAAGGGGTGTCAACGGGACATTCAGGTAGAGATATTCTGAAGGCAAAAGGAAATGTCAGAAGGCAGAGAAGGGCAGAAGTCATAGCTGGAGATGGAGATTTGGAAGTCATCCACATAGAGATGGTAGTTAAAGCCATAGGAGTGAATGAATTCCCCAAGGGAGTGGGCGTAGATGGAAAATGGAAGGGGCACCAATACTGTGCTTTGAGGGTCCCTCACTGTAAGAGGGTCCCCCACTGCAAAGCAGACTAAAATGGGAGGAGAACCAAGAGGGGACATTTCCAGGGAAACCCAGATTGGATAAGGTTTCAAGGAGAAGGGGTGGTCCCTAATATCAAAGGTAGCTGAGAGGTCTAGGAGGTTTAGGATGCAGGAAAGGTGGTCAGATTTGGTGAGAAGAGGTTCATTGGTTACCTCAGAGAGGGCTGTCGCTGTGGAGTGACGGGGGTGGAAATCAGATTGGAGAGAGCCAAAGAGAGAATTGGAGGAGAGGAAATGGAGTTAGCAGATATAAATAACTCGCTGGAGGAGTTTGAAGATTAACAATAGGAGGGAGATGCGTCAATAATTGGAGGGGGCCATAGGATTATGTGAGAGTTTTCTTTAGGCTAGGTGATTAATGAGCATGTTTGAAAGCAGTGGGGAAGAAGCCATTGGAAAGTGAACGGTGGAAAATGGTAATCAAGGAGGGAAGAAGAGAGGGGAAAGTGTTTCAATAATGTATTATGGGATAAACTCAGAAGTGCGGGTGAGGAGGTAGATTTTGAGAGGGGGTGAGAGATCTCTTCTTGTGATACTGCTGGGAATACTGGGAAAGTCAAAGAGGGCACAAGAGGGGATAAGAGAAGGGAGAGGAGCAGGGGAGATTTTAAGGAGATCACTCCTATTGGTTTAAATTTGTTAATGAAGCATGTGGCCAGGTCAGAGAAGAAAAGAGATGATAGGGGCAGGAGGACAGGAGGTTAGAGCAGGGAATAAAACATCTTGGAACAGCTGGCGGGGGCAATGAGTGTGGGAGTCAATTAGGAAGGAGAAGCATCGTAGTCAGGCAAAGGCAAGGACAGAACTGAATCAAGTAAGAATGAGTTTGAGATGGATGAGGTCATACAGATGTCAGGATTGTGCACAAAAGTGCTTTGCACGCTCAAGCACAGTAGCAGAGGAAGTATAAAAGAACATATTTGAAAACACAAGATCTGGTATTGAGATCAAATGGGGTATGATGTCATTTAAAATATTGGAGGAAGTCAAAAGAGGAGGTCTGGGGGGGGAATGGGGCAGATTTGCTGGGAGTTGGTATGTGGCAAGTGAAAAGGATGTTATCAGGTAGAGGAATCTCAGAGTTTTTGATGATAGAGATGTTTACAAATGATGATATTGACAGTGTATCTAATTTGGAGACTAGGGGAGGTAGGGTGAAGTAGGAGTTCATTGGAGTTGAAAAGTAAGGAGAAGTGGGCAATGGATAGTCAGGAATATCCATTTGGATATTGAAGTTTCAAAGGATTAGTTCAGGGATATAGAGAGAAGGAATATGAGAAAGATGAAAATGATTTGGAAAGTTGTAGGAGGGGCCTGGAAAATGATAGGTGACTGTGACTAGTAAAGAGTGCTTTTCATTCATTCAATAATATTTATTGAGCACATACTATGTGCAGAGCACTGTACTAAGCGCTTGGAATGAAGAGGTCGGCAACAGATAGAGACAGTCCCTGCCGTTTGACGGGCTTACAGTAATAATGTTGGTATTTGTTAAGCGCTTACTATGTGCCGAGCACTGTTCTAAGCGCTGGGGTAGACATAGGGGAATCAGGTTGTCCCACGTGGGGTTCACAGTCTTAATCCCCATTTTACAGATGAGGGAACTGAGGCACAGAGAAGTTAAGTGACTTGCCCACAGTCACACAGCCGACAAGTGGCAGAGCTGGGATTCGAACTCATGAGCCCTGACTCCAAAGCCCGTGCTCTTTCCACTGAGCCACGCTGCTTCTCTAATCGGGGGGAGACAGACAGACAAGAACAATGGCAATAAATAGAGTCAAGAGGAAGAAAATCGCGTAAAAACAATGGCAACTAAATAGAATCAAGGCGATGTACATTTCATTAACAAAATAAATAGGGTAATGAAAATATATACAGTTGAGCAGACGAGTACAGTGCTGAGGGGATGGGAAGGGAGAGGGGGAGGAGCAGAGGGAAATGGGGGGAAAAGAGGGTTAAGCTGCGGAGAGGTGAAGGGGGGCAGTAGAGGGAGTAGAGGGAGAAGGGGAGGTCAGTCTGGGAAGGCCTCTTGGAGGAGTTGAGTTTTGAAGAGGGGAAGAGAATTAGTTTGGAGGAGGTGAGGAGGGAGGGCATTCCAGGACCGCGGGAGGATGTGGCCCAGGGGTCGACGGCGGGATAGCGAGATCGAGGGATGGTGAGGAGGTGGGCGGCAGAGGAGCGGCACGCGCGGGGTGGGCAGTAGAAAGAGAGAAGGGAGGAGAGGTAGGAAGGGGCAAGTTGATGGAGATCCTTGAAGCCTAGAGTGAGGAGTTTCTGTTTGAAGCGGAGGTTGATAGGCAGCCATTGCAGGTGTTTAAGAAGGGGAGTGACATGCCCAGATGGTTTCTGCAGGAAGATGAGCCGGCCAGCGGAGTGAAGAATAGACTGGAGCTGGGCGAGAGAGGAGGAAGGGAGATCAGAGAGAAGGCTGACACAGTAGTCTAGCCGGGATATAACAAAAGCCTGCAGCAGTAGGGTAGCCGTTTGGGTGGAGAGGAGAGGGCGGATCTTGGCGATATCCATCCAAACTGTTACCATGTTAATACATAGGATGTGTGGGGTGAACGAGAGAGACGAGTCGAGGATGACACCGAGATTGCAGGCCTGAGAGACAGGAAGGATGTTCGTGCCATCCACGGTGATAGGGAAGTCTGGGAGAGGACCGGACTTGGGAGCGAAGATGAGGAGCTCAGTCTTGCTCATGTTGAGTTTTAGGTGGCGGGCCAACATCCAGGTGGAGACATTCTGGAGGCAGGAGGGGATGCGAGCCTGAAGGGAGGGGGAGAGGACAGGGGCGGAGATGTAGATCTTCCTGTCATCTGCGTAGAGATGGTAGTCGAAGCCGTGAAAGCAAATGAGTTCACCAAGGGAGTGAGTGTAAATGGAGAACAGAAGAGGGCCAAGAACTGACCCTTGAGGAACTCCAACAGTTAAAGGATGGAAGGGGAAAGAGGCGCCTGCGAAGGAGACCGAGAATGACCGGCCAGAGAGATAAGAGGAGAACCAGGAGAGGACGGAGAGGACGGAGTCCATGAAGCCAAGGTGAGATAAGGTATGGAGGAGGAGGAGATAGTCGACAGTATCAAAGGCAGCAGAGAGGTCAAGGAGGATTAGAATGGAGTAGGAGCCATTGGATTTGGCAAGAAAGAGGTCATGGGTGACCTTAGAGAGAGCAGTCTCGGTAGAGTGGAGGGGACGGAAGCCAGATTGGAGGGGATCCAGGGGAGAATGGGAGTTAAGGAATTCTAAGCATCGATTGTAGACGACTCGTTCTAGGATTTTGGAAAGGAAGGGTAGTAGGGAGATAGGGTGATAACTGGAGGGGGAAGTGGGGTCAAGAGCGGGGTTTTTTAGGATGGGGGAGACGTGGGCATGTTTGAAGGCAGAGGGGAAGGAGCCATTGGAGATTGAGTGGCTAAAAATAGAAGTTAAGGAAGGGAGGAGGGCAGGGGCAATGTTTTTAATAAGGTGAGAGGGAATGAGGTCCGAGACGCAGGTGCAAGGGGTGGTACTTGCGAGGAGGGAGGCGATCTCCTCTGAGGATACTGCAGGGAAGGATGGAAAAGTAGGGGAGCGGGTTGGTGGGGGGAGGGGAGAGGTGGAGGGGTGACTTTGGGGAGCTCAGACCTGATTGTGTTTGTCAGGGACTGATTGAATGGGCAGCAAAAGAAGGGAAAGAAAGGGATGTGGGAGGTGGAATGGTGCAAAATCAGCATTGTGGACCAAAAAAGAAGGTGATTCCTTCCCCTTTACCTGTGAGTACTGGGGAGTGGGAGAAGATGAGGCCTCCTCATAAAGAGAGTGCCAGGGGAGACTGTGTCATCTGGAGTGAGCCAGGTTTGAGTGATGGCGAGGAGGAGCAGTGATTAGGTCAGGAATAGGACAAGAACAAAGGAAAGCTTTCCTATGATGGAACAGGGGTTCTCTAGATGGCACTTGGCTGAGGCTGTTGAAAGGCAATGGGGGAGGGCAGGAGATGGTGCCATGAGTGGGTAGCTCTTCGATTGATGTGAGCGGACAGGAACTGTTGCAGCGGGAAGGCGATGAGAGGCAACACTGAAAAGAAGGCTAAGGATAGGAAGGGGAAATCGAGGGGAGAGATTGGATGGAGGAAGATGAGGAGGGTGCTGTGGGAGGACAGGGATGGGCTGATTAGAGGGAAGGAATTGAGAGGACATGGAAAGCTCAGAGAAGTTAAGAGTTATAGGAGAGCTTCTCAGCAGCAATTAAGTGCTTGATCTGGTGGATCCATTGGCCCGCCGCTGAATTGAACACAGGCCCCTGTGTGTCTGAGAGCAAAGATTCAGGAGCAAGGAGGGGACTGAAATAATGAAAAGGTATGCAAAAGATAGGCCTTTGTCACCGGGGTATCAGACAGTCACGACTGCTCAGAGTTCCCCACTGTGCACCCAGGTTGGGGCCCGCAGGCAAAGTAGGAGCAGGAAGAGGTAAAATACAGTAATGGACACTTCTCAGGAGCAACAGTTCAGAATTGAGTATTGTATGTCTGGAGTTCGTAGTTCCAAGAATGATATGACAAATTGCATAACAGAGAGAGATTGAGCAGGAGTAGTTGTTACAATCCAAAGAGAACTAATAATAAAGAGGCACAGGAATGAGGTGGGTCCTTTGAAGGCTGAGCTCACAGTTATTCTTCTTTTGCCTTGATCCTCCTCCTGGAATCATCATTTCCAACAAGTATTCTGGCTTCTTCTTTCCTTTGGATTTTTGATCAAACATTTCTTCCATCACACATTTCTTTTCATGTGTTCCTTCTCCCCTAATGAAAATATGCTTTCTGAAGAAACGGAATGTGAGAACAAAAGCCAAGGGCAGAAAACAGCTTAGGAGTAGTTATAGAATTTATAGGGGATCCAATGTGTAAAGTACATCATATTAAATGTGATAATTTTACAGAGAAGCAGCGTGGCGCAGTGGAAAGAGCACGGGCTTTGGAGTCAGGGCTCATGAGTTCGAATCCCAGCTCTGCCACTTGTCAGCTGTGTGACTGTGGGCAAGTCACTTCACTTCTCTGTGCCTCAGTTCCCTCATCTGTAAAAGGGGGATTAAGACTGTGAGCCCCACGTGGGACAACCTGATTCCCCTGTGTCTACCCCAGCGCTTAGAACAGTGCTCTGCACATAGTAAGCGCTTAACAAATACCAACATTATTATTATTAAATATTTGGGAAGTCCAAAACAAACAAGTGATACATTCCCTGCCTACAAAGAAGTTATAAGCACTTTGTATGACCAATTATGTACAAAAAGACAATTGAAATCAAATAATGGTCTCACATTCATGAGAATGTATATAAAGCCGTCCCAACCCTACCCATAACTTGAGCATTTCCATCCATGGTATGCTTCTTGTCATTATTCATATATATGACTGTTCATTAACCAGGCTAGGTTTAACAGTCCCTAGCTCCTGAGAAATACCTATCTAGTTAAGGAGGGAGGATTGCCCTAAAAAAGGAACTTTGGTCAGGGGGATTCCCTCCTACAAGGGGAACCTGGAACCCAATAGTGGAGACTGTAGTGGAAGGACTAAAGACTCCTCTCCAGTTGATTGGGAGAGGGGGGAAGTTGTATTTGACCTGGAGGAAACATTAACTTCAGGAACAAGATTAGTTCTAGGTAAAATCATCTCTGGTCCTGGTAGTCACAAGCATACAGCTGAAAATCCAGATGTTTTGTGATGATTGATTAGCTAGGAGATTTGGGCAATCTACTGTAGATTTAGAGGCAAGTGGATGGTGGGCATGTTCTCCCACACTATGCAACTGTACCTGGAAGTCTGAAACCTCATTCTGCAAATCTAAGTCCAGATCCAAGGAATAATCCAGCCCTCCATTTAAAGCAGGATTGGTTCTGGCTCTTTGGGGATGGTTACTTGAGATACAGTTATCAGAGGGGTTTTAGATTTCTGGTATTGTGAAATTCTGAGACAGAAAGACAGAAATGTTTAAGAAAATCAGAGCTTGTCCCCAAATATCCTGGGGCAGTTCATATTAGTTTTCCTGACCCTTGAATGTGACTAAAGCTAGAAAGAGGTAGACTACAGGGACATTTACAAATAGCTGGTAAATCAGGATATTTATGGGACTGGGATTACATGGTAGATTTGCTTATGCAACCCGTGGTGTTCTTGATGTTCACTCATTCATTCAATCATATTTATTGAGCACTTACTGTGTGCAGAGCACTGTACTAAGCACTTGGAAAGTACAGTTCAGCAATAGAGACAAATCCCTGCCCACATGTGATCTCTATAATACCTGTCTCTGGATATGCAATATTAATACCTGCTCTCTTACCTCTTGAGCCAGACTGAGTGACGTTTGAGTCTCAAATCTGGGTTCTTCTTTCAGGAGAGGTGAATAGAGGGATGCGTGTGGCAGATCTATCTTCAAAAACGAGGTGGTTTATTGGAATGAAGGACCTTTTCTTTAAAGTTTAAGCTCCAAACATGTCCCAGGGAAGAGATGACCTAGGGGATTGAGGATGCTCAGGATGCTCACTCTGACCTGAAGACGATGTCCAATAGCAGGTAGTCTTGATTGCTTCCCCATGCCTCCTAAGATGAAAGGCACAAACAAGTGCAATCATAGGTTGTAGAAAAAGCAATTAGTTTTACTTTGGAACTTTTCTGGAGGAAGCATATTTCAATTCCAGAGAGGAGGAATTGAAGGTTCTGACAGAAGTGGATATCTGCTTTTGGAACCCTTGGTGCAAAAAGATTATTAGAAGGGAAAGATTGAGAACATTAGAGTAGGGGCTAATTGCCAAAGACAGAAGCCATTATTTGGATCATTCAGTCAATCAATCAATCAATCAATTGTATCTATTTATTCCTTACTAAGTGCCAAGCACTGTACTAAGCATTAGGGAGAGTACAATAGAGTTGGAAGAAACGATCACTGCCCATAGAGAAGCTTATAATCCTATAGAAGAGCTTCCAATCAAGTACTCTATGCAATCATTACTGGAAATAGAATACGGGAAAATGACTGGTTTTACCTAGAATGACATTGCTGATGATTTTGTGGTATTATATATTAACAATTCTATATTCTTTCCCACAAACCTACTCTATGGAACCTTACTCTATACAAGTAGCATGGAGCAATGGATAGAGCATGGGCCTGGGAGTTAGAAAGTCATGGGTTCTAATTCCAGCTCTGCCACCTGACTGCAGTGTGACCTTGGGCAAGTCACTTTACTTCTCTGTGCCTCAGTTATCTCATCTCTAAAATGGGATTGAGACTGTGAGCCCAACGTAGGACAGGGACTGTGTCCAACCCAATTTGCTTGTACCCACCCCAGCGCTTAGTATAGTGCCTGGCACAAAGTAAGCACTAAACTCATACTGTAAATATTATTATTACTATTGCCTAGTGAGAAGCAGCTTGGCCTAGTGGAAACACCATTGGCCTGGGAGTTAAAGAACCTAGGTTCTAAATCTGGCTCTTGCACCTATCTGCTATGTGACCTTGGGTAAGTCCCTTAACTTCTCTGTGCCCCACTTGTCTCAGCTGTAAAATGGGGATTAGTACTGTGAGGCCCATGTGGGACCTGGTCTGTGCCCACCCAATTATCCTGTATCTAACCCAGTGCCCGGAACATGATAAGCACTTTACACATACCATTTGTCATGAGCCCATCACACATCTTATGCACTTACTCTATAAATCTGTCCTGGTCCTGTCAGAGATCTCTTATAGGTCCATCCCCATCTCACAATCTCACACTCTCAGGCACTTACTCTTTAAGTCCAACCCTGGTCCTGTCAGGCACCTATCTTATAGGTCTGTCCCTGGGGATCCACCGCCCATAAGAAACTCAGTAAGTCAAACCACATTGAAACCAAATCACTACTGTATGCAGCAGACAACTTTATTCAATTCTTAGTCTAATTAAAGGGATAAGTGCATAGACACACAAGCACACACACACACACAGAATAGCTACCAGTCCAGTCACCATCCAATAGGATTGTATTACATTTGATGGTGAAGGTCTTCTGGTGAGGTAAATGATCATTTTCTAGGATCTACATCATGGGGCAGGGGGCCGGGGGGGCGGTGAGGTAGCTGCCTCAGACTGTCAGGGGTTCCCTTCTTTTTTGAGCACCACCCTCTCCGCCAACTTTGTCCCTGGGGCTGTCCCTTATTATCCCCTTTTTTTGCACAAGGGAGCTCCATTCTACTGGTTGATTCTAATGGCGTCTCAGCCTTCTGATTCACTTTCTAGGGTCACTGTTGTCCCAGCAGGGGGAGGGCTGCCCCTCTTCCCACACCAGGTCCAATATCAATTCTTCAACCTAAAGTACCTAATCTGATCTGCACAACCAGCGGCCTGGGGAGCTCCCTTCCTCTTATTTTATCTGTACAGTCAGGGGTGGGGACTCTTCTTCTTCTCTGACTCTCTGGTGATTGTGACCCCAGGCCTGTTTTCTGGCATAACAGGAAGACCTGACCTCCTGTCTCCTCATTTCAACCCCGCAGGCTGGTTTTACAATGATGGCTTATCCAGCTGGACACCTGTTAGTAATACTGCTGAGCTCCTCGGCAATGGTTGACTTCCCTCCTGGGACCCCCTTCCAAATCACTGTTATTCATGGGGTCACAGAACAGTCACTTGTAAAGTGGTTGCAGCGAGCAGGAGTGAATCCATTTTTAACACATAGGCCCCTATTACCAGTTACAGCATGGAGTTGTTCCAGCTCACCTCACCATTAAAAAAAATAAAATCTTTGTTGACCTTTCTAGTATCAATGAGGTAGTGTTGTCTGAGAGAGGCTCCAAGTTGGTTTTCAACCCAACTCACCACCTCATTCAGTACTTCCCTTCATTCTTTTTAACACCACTTTTACCTTCACTCCTCACTCTGTCTACATCATCCAGGAATAACATTCATCCTGAGATGCTATTAGTTTTCCTAGGATGCAGTTCATCACTACCAGCTATGTCAGAAACCACAAGGCATCCTTCCAAAGTCAGTTGAGTAATTGGGTTTCTTAACAGAGGTTGAGCAATGCGGGGTTAATTCCCATGTGATACAGATCCTGGTTCTAATGACTGGAGTCTGTGTTCCAGGATCCATGGAGATGAAAAACCATCCCCAATACCCTTGGATCCTTATAACTTAAGTAATTCCCTATGAACAATCCTTTTTCTTTATTAGAATGTCTTTCAGGCAGCATCATTGGTTTGGATCAGTAAACTGGCTAAAAGCTTAGTGGAGGAAGATGACAATGATGATGGGGCCTCCCACTGAAAATGATAGCTGAGTTTCATACACTAACAAGTGAGAAATTGTTTGAGGGAATCATATATAGTATTGTACAATACTGCATATTGTATATTGTAAACTGGATGACAGTTTACAAAGCATCACCTTTTCTCTTTGATCCCTCATCTAGAATGCAAGCTTTTTGTGGGCAGGGAATGTATATATCACTTCCGTTGTATTGTATTCTCTTAAGCACTTTTTATCATTATTATTATTGCTTAATCAAGTGTTCTGCAAAGACCTTCTGCAGAGAAACCTCTGATTTTTGTATCCCATCCAATTTTCTCAAGTCATCTTGTCCCATTTAATCTCCATACCCAAACTATCTTCCTTTGACGACCAGATCGGCTCCCTTAACACCAGCCTCTCTTCTGAACTCAACTCATTCACTCCTCTATCCCTTCATCGATCTCGTACCACTAGCCAATAGCCCTAGATGACCTCTACAGGCTGCTTCCTTTGCACCTGTGCATGAGCCAGAGAGAGCTGCTGGCAGAAATCCAGATATCAGGCTCACCTTGTTGCCTCAAGTTCATTCTTGCCTTTTTTAACTCTGCCCTCTTTTCTGGCTGGCAACATTATTTCTCCATCCTTATTAACTCCTTTGCCTTCACCAGTTGTTTCAGATATTTAAGTCCCTCCTCAAACCCTCTATTCCCCTATCTCTCCCATCTCTTGCCCCTAATGATCTGGCTGCATGCTTTATTAAGAACACTGAAACCATCAGGTGTGATTTCCTTAAAATCTCCTCTGTTCCTCTCCAGTTCCTTTCTCCTCCTGCCCTTCCTTTATCTCTCCCATCTTTCCCAGGAGTATCTAAAAGAGATGAGTTCCTGCCTTCTCTCAAAATCCAACCCCCAACCTGTGCATTCAACTCCATCCCTTCCGATCTTATCAAACCACTTGCCCCCTGCCTTATTCCTTCCCTAACTGCCATCTTCAACTATTTCATTCATTCATTCTTTCAATTGTATTCGTTAAGCACTTACTGTGTGCAGAGCACTGTACTAACTGATTTGGAAAGTACAATATAATAATGAACATTGATATTCCCTGCCCACAGTGAGCTCACACCTTAGAGGAAAATAGACAGACATCAATCCAATGTAATGAAATTACAGATATATACATAAATTCTGTGGAGCAGTGGGGAGTATGTCAGGGTGACAAAGAAGGGAGTGGAAGATGAGGAAAGTGGGGCTTAGTCTGGGAAAGCCTCTTGGAGGAGATGTGGCTTCGATAAGACTTTGAAGAAGGGGGAGTAATTGTCTGTCAGATTTGAGGAAAGAGGCAGACATAGACCAGGGATTGGAGGTGAGATAAGCAAGATGAGGGCACAGTGAGAAAGTTAGCACTAGAGGAGTGAAATATGTGGGCTGGGTCATAGAAGGAGGAGAAGCGAGATGAGTAGAAGAAGAGAAGAGAGGTAAGGTAGGAGGGGGCAAAGTGATGGAATGCTTTAAAGCTAATGGTGAGGAGTTTTTGTCTGATACGGAGGGGAAGGGCAAACACTGGAGATTTTTGAGGAGGTGGGTGACATGTCCTGAACGTTTTTATAGAAAGATGATCTAGGCAGCGGGGTAAAGTATGGACTGGAGTGGGGTTTTTTCCCCACTGTTTTCAAACATGCTTATGTCTCCTCTATCCTAAAAAAAACCTTCCTTGACCCCACATATCCCTCCAATTATCGCCCCTTCTCCCTCCTACCGTTCCTCTCCAAACTCTTTGAGCGAGTTGTCTACACCTGCTATCTCCACTTCCTCTCCTCCATTTCCCTCCTTGACCTTGTTTACTCTGTCTTCTACCCCTTCATTCCACAGCAAGTGCCCTCCTTGCCTAATTGAATGGCCTCTACTCTATCTTTATTCTCCTAAATGTCTCAGCAACCTTTGACACCGTCGGCCACTATTATCCAACCTTGGTTTCAGTGATACTGTCCTCTCCTGGTTCTCCTCCTATCTCTCTGGCCACTCTCAATCTCTTTTGCAGGCTCCTTCCCTGCCTCCCACTCTCTAACTGTGGGGGTCGCTCAAGGTTCAGTTCTGTGTCTCCTTCTATTCCTCATCTACATCTACTCCTTTGGAGAACTCTTTCTTGGCTTCAAATACCATCTCTATGCAGATAATTTCCAAATCTATATCCGCAGCCCAGATCTCTCTCCTTCTTTGCAGACTCACAGTTCCCCCTGCATTCAGGACTTCTCTACTTGGATGTCCCATTGACGGCTCAAACCTTATCCAAACCAGAACTCCTTGTCTTCCAACCCAAACCCTGTCCTCCCTCTGATTTTCCCATTATTGTAGACAGCACCACCTTGCTCCCTGTCTCACAAGGCCCTTGGCATTATCCTCAACTCATCTCTCTCTCATAAGAGGAGGCTGGCATGGTGGGGAGGCTGGCATGGTGGGGTGGGGGCAGGGAAGAGGAAGAGGGCTCTCTGGATGCACCAGGACACCCTGGACCAACCTCTCAGAGCTTGTTTGGCCAGTGACTTGTGGTCAGTGCCTTATGGACAGGTATTGTTTCACTGGATGAGTCAGAGATGCCCAGGCCCTATGACTTTTGCTTTTCCAAAAGAGGAAATATCCCACAGAGATATTTCAAGCACTCCCCTGACTCCCACAGAGACCTCCCAAAGCCTTCAGAGCTCTTCAAGACCCCTCAGAGGTCCTCAGAGCCCCTGAGGGTCCCTAAAGTTCCTCAAGGCCCCTCAAATCCCCTCAGGCCTTCCCTACAGGGCCCTTATATCTCCTAAGAGCTCTTCAGAGCACCTCCTATTACCCCTAAGGACCTCTCATATACTGTCAGCCCCACAGACCCCTCAGTGCTCTCCAGAGCACATCCTAAGACACCTCAGGACTCTTCAGTGCACCCCAGTCCCCTCAGAGCTCTTCGGAGCATCCCTATTAGACCTATTAGGACTCCTTGAGCTCTTCCCGAGACCCATCAGAGAAACAGCATGGCCTAGAGAAACAGTTTTGCCTACTAGAAAGAGCATGGGCCCGGGAGTCAGAAGACCTGGGTTCTAATCCTGTCTCTGCCGATTGCTTGCTGTGGGACTTTGAAAAAATCACTTAACTTCTCTGTTCCTCAACTCTTTCTGCAACTGTAAAATGGGGATTCAGTACCCCCTCTCCCTCCCACTTAAGACACTGAGCTCTCATGTCAGACAGGGACAGTGTCTGACCTAATTAACTTGTATCCACCCCAGTGCTTAAAACCATGTTTGGCAAATAGTAAGGACTTAATAAGTATGATAAAACAAACAAACAATCATGCAATCCACCTATTCAATCTGTCACCAAATCCAAGCTTTCCTTTCATCCAAACTGCTACACATTAATCCAATCAATGATCCTATCTCCCCTTGATCACTGCATTAGCCTCCTTGCTGACCTTGCTTCCAATCTCTCTCCATTCCAGCCCATTTATCACTCTGCTGCACAGGTCATTTTCTACAAAAATATCCAATCCATATTTCCCCACTCCTCAAGAACTTCCAGTACTGCCCATCCACCTCTGCATCCAATATAAACTCCTTACCGCTGGCTTTAAAGCACTCAGTCACCTTGCCTCCTCTTTCCTTACCTCTCTGATTTACTACTACAACCCAGCCCACACACTTCACTGCTCTAATGTCAACGTGCATGTCATACTTAGATCTCATCTCCCTCACTGCCATCTTCGATTCCACATCCTGCCTCTGGCTTTGGACACCCTCCTTCTTCATATTCAACAGATGATTTTTCTCCCCACCTTCCCCAACTAGGCCCTCATTTCCTCTTCTCCCACTCCTTTTTGCATCACCTATGCACTTGGATTTGCACCTTTTATTCACCTGTCCCTCAATCTCACTGCACTAATGTACATATCCATAATTCATTCATTTATATCAATATTGGTCTCCCTCAGTAGACTGTAAGCTCACTATGAGTGGAACTGTGCTCTATACTCAATAAGCACTCAATAAATATAAATGATGGATTGCTCAGTAAATATCATTGATTGATTAATTGCTAGTCATGTTCCCTCTATGATATTTGTTTGGAAATTCTTATGTGTCAAGCAATGTATTAAATGCTATGTAGGACCCATGATCATCAGGTTGGACATAGTTCCTGTCAATCAATGGTATTTACTGAGTGCTTATTGGGTGCAAAACATACTACTAAATGTTTCAGAGGGTACAAATTAAAAAGTGGGGAAATATGTCCTGTGCCATCTGGAAGATGCTTATAGTCCATACTGGGAGGGAGATAGAAAAATGAATTTCAGATAGGGGCAACAGAAAGGCATAGAGATATATACAAAATGTTGTGGAACTGGGCATAGGGAGAATATCAGGTTCTTAAGGGGCCACAGATCCAAGTGCATAGGCAACAGGGAAAGGGAGTGAAAATAAGTAAAATGAGGATTTACACAG
This sequence comes from Ornithorhynchus anatinus, assembly GCF_004115215.2. Taxonomy (NCBI): domain Eukaryota; kingdom Metazoa; phylum Chordata; class Mammalia; order Monotremata; family Ornithorhynchidae; genus Ornithorhynchus; species Ornithorhynchus anatinus. The sequence goes on along the minus strand of NC_041752.1, from coordinate 7,570,947 downwards.
AAAAGGCCTTTTGGAAAAGATGTGATTTAAAGAGGACAGTGAAGGTGGAGAGATTAGTGTTTTATTGGCTATGAAAAGGGGAAGAAGCTCCATTCCGGAGGGACCACATGGGCAAGGGGTTGGTGGTCAGACAGACAAGATTGAGATAATGTGAGTAGGTTAGTTTTAGAGAAGCAATTGTGTGGGTTGTATTATAGTAAGAGATTAGCAAGGAGAGAGCTGATTGAGTGCTTTAAATAACGATAATAATAATGATGATAATAATGTTGGTATTTGTTAAGCTCTTACTATGTGCAGAGCACTGTTCTAAGTGCTGGGGTAGACACAGGGGAATCAGGTTGTTCCACGTGGGGCTCACAGTCTTAATCCCCATTTTACAGATGAGGTAACTGAGGCACAGAGAAGTCAAGTGACTTGCCCACAGTCACACAGCTGACAAGTGGCAGAGCCAGGATTCGGACCCATGACCTCTGACTCCAAAGCCTGTGCTCTTCTGAGCCATGCTACTTCTCAGCTTGATAAAGCAGATGATAAGGAGTTTCTGTTTGATGCGGAAGTGGATATGACCCCCTTCCCTGCCCCACAGCACTTGTGTATATTTGTGCATATTTATTATTCTATTTATTTTATCAAGGATGTGCATATATCTATAATTCTACTTATCTATTTTGAGGCTATTGATGCCTGTCTACTTGCTTTGTTTTGTTGTCTGTCTTCCCCTTCTAGACTGTGAGCCCATTGTTGGGTAGGGATTGTCTATTTGTTGCCAAATTGTACATTCCAAGAGCTTAGTACAGTGCTCTGCACAAAGTAAGCACTCAATAAATACGATTGAATGAATGAATGAATTCAATCGTATTTATTGAGTCTTTATTGTGTGCAGAACACTGTACTAAGCACTTGGAAAAACGCAGTACAAAAATTATGTCCCAAGGTGACTCTGCAGTACTGACCATCTTAAGGTCAAATGCTATCTCGTGACCTCCTGAGCCAGCAGGCGGAACTCGGAAGTGAGGGTGGGATACCACCCCACTACCAAAACTGCCAGATTGACAGCCCAAACTGGGAATACAGCAGGTGACCCTCAATAAATCGGATTGAATGAATGAATGAATGAATGAATGAATGTGCAACCACTGGAAGTTTTTGAGGAGTGGGGAGATGTGGACTGAATGGCTTTTCAGAAAAATGATGTGAGCAACAGAGTATGGACTGGAAGTATGAATTGAACAGGGAAGAGACAGGAGGCAGGGAGTCCAGCGAGGAGGCAGATGCAGCAGTCAAGGTGTGATAGGTTAAGTGTTTGCAACAGCACAAAGCAGTATGTATGGGGAGGAAAGGGTGGATTCTAGAGATGTTATAAAAGCAGAACTGACAGATCGAGTGACAGAGTATATATGCGGCTTGAATGAAAGGCATGAGTCAAGGATAATTCAAAATTTATAGGCTTATGACATGGAATATTGTCAGAGAAGATTGATGAGAAAGTCAGCTGGAAAACAAAAGTTGTTTTGGATATTTTATGTATGAGGTGCCATCAGGACATCCAGGTAGAGGTGTCCTGAAGGCATGAGGAAATGCAAGACTGCAGAAAAGGGGAGAGGGGGGATCGGGAGAGATAGATTTGGCAATCATATGCATGGAGATGGTGGTGGAAACCTTGGGATTGAATGAGTTATCCAAGGGAGAAGGTATATATGAATTATAGAATATGACCCAGAAATGAGCCTTGAAGGATTCCCATAGTTAGAGTGTTGTAGACAGAAGAGAAATCCGTGAAAGAAACTGAGAAAAAGTGATCATAGAGCTAGAAGGAGAAGAGGAAATGACAGGGTCAGTGAATCCAAAGTTAAATAATATTTCCAGGAGAATGGGGTGGTCCATAGTGTCAAAAGCAGCTGAGAGATTAAGGATGATTGACTTGAGTAGAGGTCATTTGATTTGGCAAGAAGCAGATCATAGGTGACCTTAGAGAGGGCGGTTTCCATGGAGTGAAGGGGGCAAAAGCCAGATTGCAGAGGGTCTAGGAGAGATTTGGAGAAGAAGAAGTGGAAGGAGTGGGTAAATAACTCTGTTGGGGAAGTATAGAGAGGAATGGCAGGATGGATGGGGTTATTACCTGAGAGAGCTTTGGGTTCAAAAGAGGGTTTGAGGGGGATAATGGTTACATGGGCATATTTGGGAGCCATGGGAAAGGAGACAAGGGAAATGAGTGGTTGAAAATGGCAGAAGGGAAAAGAAGGGAACAAGTGTTTTAATAAGGTGCAAAGTGATGGGGGTCTGAGGCAGAGGTGGAGGGAATAGATTGTAAGAGAAGCTGGAGTGCTCCTCTTTAGAAACTTGCTGTGAAGGATCATGGGACTGGAGAAGTGCAGGGGAGATTTTAGGGAGGTCTTGCCTGATGGTTTCAATTTTATCCACTAAATAGGTAGCAAGGTATTTAGAAGCAAAAGGTTGGGGAGATGGGAGGACATAGTATTTGAGGAGGGAGTGCCAAGCCTGAAACAGCTGGCTTAGGTAATAGGCATAGGAGTCCATAAGGGTGAAATATAATAGTTGAGCAGGGGAGAGGGCAGAGTTAAAGCCTGATGTCTGGAATGTGGCAAGCAGCATTCGACTGCTCATGCGCAAGAGTGAAGAACACGTACTAGGGAGGCGATCCAGGGCTATGGTACTGTAGTATGATATTAATGGAGGGACAGGGGAGTGAGAGATTAGAGTTCATTGGAGAATGGGGTGTTGAGGGCATGGATTTGTGCACCAAAGAAAAGGTAAAATGATAATGATGATTATGGTGATGGTGATAATGAAGAAATACTTTGATCATAAGATAAATTGCTGTGGAAATGGGCAGACTGTAAGCTTATTGTGGGAAGGGAATGTTTCTGTTTATTGTGTATTGTACTTTCCAAGCACTTAGTACAATGCTCTGCACACAGTAAGCACTCAGTAAAAGTGGCTGAATGAATAAATGGTGCCAAATCCTGACTGTAGTAGGAAAAAAGGAATGCCTGTTGTTTTTTTTCTTTAATCTATTTTACTTCCAACTATGGTCAGGGAAATCCTAACACTAAACCCAATACTATTCAAGAAACATAAAATTAAGATTTATAAGCACCATGTCACTTGACCTCTCCTCAGACCCAGAGTTCAGCCTATAAAAACCGAGATTCCCAAACTAATGCTTTCCAGTCTTTTCCAATACAAATGGGAGAAAATGATAGTCATGATGCAAGATAGATAAGCTGCAGATAGAATATGAGAATGCGTATGCTTTCTTTTTTCACCGGTCAAAGCCATTTGCTTTCTCTCAATGAATATTCTCTCTCTCTCTCTCTCTCTCTCTCTCCTTTTGTGTCTCTCTTCCCCCTCCCAGGTTTCTCTGCAAGAAGCTTCCCTAGGTTTAAATTAAAAATTCAAGAGAATGAACGCCATTGACATCTCCTTTGGGATTGTGTTTCTGTTACAGATCACCCTTGGAATCATAGGGAATGTATTTCTTCTCCTGCACTATACCCATATGATCTCCTCTAGCACCAGGTTCAGCTCCTCAGACTTGATCCTCATCCACCTGGCCTTGGCCAACACCATCATTCTTTTTACCTTTGGGATCTCAGAGGCCATGTCAGCCTGGGGACAGAGAAATTTCATGAATGATGTTGGCTGTAAAATCCTCAATTATCTGTATCGAGTGGCCCGGGGCCTGGCTATCTGCACCACCTGCCTCCTGAGCATCTTCCAAGCCATCACCATCAGTCCTGGAACCTCCCCATGGGCAAGAGTCAAAACCAAATTACCCCAGTGTATTCTCCCATGCTGTGTCCTCTCCTGGATGCTCAATATGTTAATAGAGTTTGATACATTAATGAACATGACAGGCCCCCAAAACAGCAGTCATGCTCAAGTCATGTTGGATCTGAAATATTGCACTAAAGTCAGTTTAGGTGCAGAAATCAACTTGATAATTGTAGTTCTGTTTTCTCTCCGGGATCTGTTCTTTGTGGGATTCATGAGTTTGGCCAGTGGTTACATGGTGTTTGTCCTGTTTAGGCACCATAAGCAAGTCCAGCACCTTCATGGACCCAGTCTCACCCACAGAGAAATGCCTGAGGTCCGAGCAGTTAAGAGAGTCATTGCCCTGGTGACCCTCTATGTGCTCCTTTATGGGCGACAGACAGTCATGCTAAGCATCTTAATAAACATGAAAGAAAAGTCTCCTCTGCTCCTGAAATGCCATGTGGTACTTGGATTCACATTCTCAGCTATGAGTCCATTCTTGATGATTCACAGTGACAGGAGGATGAGAACATTCTGGAAGAAGAAATCTCCTGCCTCCAACATGGATACTCCATAGGATCTTAGGGAAGCCTCCTGTCCCATCACTTAGTGACACTCAGAAAAATGCCTGAAACCCTGATTTCAATCAATCAATCAATCAGTGGTATTTATTAGACACTCACTATGTGGGAAGCAGTGTGGCTCATTGGAAAGAGCACGGGCTTGAGAGTCAGAGGTCATGGGTTCTAATCCCAGCTCTGCCACTTGTCAGCTGTGTGACTTTGGGCAAGTCACTTAACTTCTCTGTGCCTCAGTTACCTCATCTGTAAAATGGGGATTAAGACTATGAGCCCCACGTGGGACAACCTGATCACCTTGTATCCCCCCAGAGCTTAGAACAGTGCTTTGCACATAGTAAACACTTAACAAATGCCATCATTATTATTGTTAGTAAGTGCTTTGGATAGTACAGTACAAAAGTGTTAGTAGACACTGTTGTAGTTAGATGTTACCTATAACAGACTCCTGTCAGTAGTGAACAGGGTTTGATATGAGAACCCCCAATAAAAAGGAAAGTACCTGGCCATTGCCCAGTATGATTACAAATCCAGAAAAGGGATGACACATCAAGAGGAACACAACAATGCAGTTTACTGGCTGGTCTTTATACCGGTGCATGGGCCGGTGGGATCCAGCCCACAGAGCAAATACCATTGTCCCCTAGACCTCTTTCATCCTTTCCAACACTCCTTGTCCCTCCTCAGTTCTACCTCTGATGTCAGTCTAGGTGGTCTGGGGCATTCCTGAGGTGTGTCTGCATATTTTGGGGTTCTTGCAGAAGGTTCATGGCCAGGTCAGCTGATATGACCTTCTTTGGCTGATTCTCTGGAGAATATTTCCCTGCCCCTTAAATACTGTGAAACTCAATAGTTTTCCTGGTAGTAATAGGATGATCAATTCTTTGATGTAGCCTATTGTACCTTCTCCTTTTTGCTTGTAACTGTCCTGATTCCATCATCTTTTGTGTTCTATTTATTATTGTGTAGCTTCTGATAACTGCGTTTCTCTTTCTTTATAGTATTTTTTAAGAGCTGACTATGTGCTAGCCCTGGTCTAAGTAACGAGGTAGATAGAAGCTAATCAGGTTGTACACAGTCCATCTCACACATGGGCCTCATATTCTTAATACCCATTTTCCAGATGAGGTAACTGAGGTACAGAGAAGGTAAGTGACTTGCCCTAGGTTACACAGTAGATAAATAACAGAGCACGGATTAGAACCCAGATCCCTCTGACTCCCAGGCCCATACTCTAACCACTAAGCCACGCTGCTTGTGTTCATGCCTAAAACTGCCTGCCCCACCCCTTTCTCCTGGTCCTTCCTGTATTCCTCATACATACAGTTTGAGTACCTCAACATCAGACGTAGGACCCCTCAGTCTGAATGCCTAGTCACTGTAATAGACATGATTCCTTCGTAAAAATCTACAGGGGGAGACAGGCACTAAAATACATAATGGACAAGTACGTAAGTGGAGTGTGGCTGAGAGTGGAGTGAACATCCAGCAATTAAAGGGTACAGATGATGTTCTTACCCAGATTGCCCTTGCAGAGGTCAGGACAGCAGGACAGCAGCTCTTGAAGGGGACTCGACCATCTAAATTTCAGGTAATGTGTCAGCAGCCTGAGAGAAGATCAATCAATTAATCACAGGTTTTTCTTGAGCACTTATTGTGTGCAGACCACTGTACTAAGCACAATTCCTTTGGAGTCCATGCAACTTCAGCCTCCTCCCTCAGCCCACCTGGCCGAGGGTGGGAGATGGGGGACAAAAACTGAGTGAAGAGTAACATCGCCTGGGGTGAAGGGAAGTCAAACCCTCCGGCCCCTCCCCCTACACCGGAAATACTGGAAACCTAGAATGCGCCAGAGGGAAGGGTCACCCTCTGCACGTTTTTGCTTGAAGTCTAAGCAAAGGGAAGAGTCATCGTCCACCCAGTCCCACCCACCAGATGCTCAGGACTGCTCAGAGGAAAGAGACTCGGGGCTCCTGAACCCCTGCTCATGTGCCCCCACCCCGTATACCAAGACCTTAGATCTGCACTGAGGGAGAGGACCCTGCATCCTCATTCCCCCATCCCCTCATCCATGCATCAAGGATTTAGGACTGCACGAGGACAGAATCGCCAATCTCAACACCTCCAGCCCCCACCTCTATCCCTCCACACACCAGGACCAAGATAACAAAGAAGCAAAACCCAGAAGATAAAAACTTATCAATCATCCATCAACAACTAAGGACTGTTAGCTGTCACCCATTCCCTCCAGACCAACACTTTAATAACTCGCTAATGGAAACTCAGAATTTGTATATTCCCCCCAAACTGGGAGCTACTAAGTCGCCATCTACTGGAGGAATCTGCATTGGCCACTGTGTCTACAGATCAACTGCTCCAGCTCCAGACTTTGTTTCCCTTAGGCCCTAACCACAATTGCCAAGTACCCTCAATTCCTTTCCTTTGATCCCCTCCACTCCTGCTCCCCACTCCCAGCACTCCTCCTCATCCCCCTCCCCACAGGCCGGCCCTCCTCAGTTCATTCCCATTCAACCCCTCCACACCCCTTGTGCTTCCTGCTGCCCTTTCCCGGGCCCCAACCCCGTAATCCTTATCCAACACCGCCCCTCATCCCCCTCCCACTGCACCAGCTCACTCCCATTGATCCCCTTCTTAACCCTTACACTATCCTCACCCCACGCACTCTCCCTACGGCCTCAATCAATAGTATTTTTGAGCGAGTACTGAATGCAGATCACTGAGAGAGTACAATACAATTAAATTAGCAGATAATTTCCTTGCCCATAGAGAGCTTAAAGTCTAGAGGGGGAAACAGACAGCTTAATGAAGGCTGTGGAACCCCAGCTTGATTATGGGGAAGATTCTCTTCATCCTTAACCTATTACTGACTCAATCACTGCTCCTCACTATCACTGAACCCTGGCTGTACCCAGTGACTCAGTCTTTCCTGCCTTTCTAGACTAGAGGGGGCACCATCTTTTCTCACTCCCCAAGACTCACTGGGAAAGAGGGAGAAGTGAGCTTCCTTCTTGCTTCCCAATACCACTTTTTGCACCATTCCACCTCCCCCATCTCTGTCATTTCCTTCGATAGAAGGCCATATCATCCACCTCAACCACCCACTCCAATTACTGATTAAGGTCATCTACTGCTCCCAGGCCTGACCTCCAATTATTTGAACCATTTTGATCTCCTTCTCACATCCCTTCTCTTTCTTCATCCCTGCACTGATCCTTGGAAACTTCAATATCCATGTAGATGTTCATTCATTCATTAGTTCATTCAATCGTATTTATTGAGCACTTACTGTGTACAAAGCACTGTACTCAGCTCTTGGAAAGTACAATTCAGCAACAGATAGAGACAATCCCTACCCAACAACGGGCTCACAGTCTAGAAGGGGAGACAGGCAACAAAACAAAACAAGTAGACAAGCATCAATAACATCAAAATAAATAAATGAAATTATAGATCTATGCACATCATTAATAAAATAAATAGAATAATAAATATGTAGATATATATATATATTCAAGTGCAGGGTGGGGAGAAGGGTAGAGCAGAGAGATGGAGAAGGGGCGTTGGGGAAGGGAGGAAGAGCAGAAGAAAAGGGAGGCTCAGTCTGGGAAGGCCTCCTGGAGGAAGTGAGCTTTTAGTAAGGATTTCAAGGGGGGAAGAGAGTTAGTTTGGCAGATGTGAGTAGGGAGGGCATTCCAGGTCAGAGGTAGGTCATGGACCAGGGGTCGATGGTGGGACAGGCAAGAATGAGGTACAGTGAGGAGGTTAGGCTGGGCTGTAGAAGGAGAGAAGGGAGGTGAGGTAGGAGGGGGCAAAGGTGATGGAGAACTTTGAAGCCAATAGTGAGGAGTTTTTGCTTCATGCGAAGGTTGATAGGCAAACACTGGAGATTTTTGAGGGGGGGGGGTGACATGTCCATGCCCATGTTCCTGATGTCCCTTCACCAGCCTGCTTTCTATCATTTCTCAGCTCCACTGACCTCCTGTTCCACCAAGCTTGCCCATTCACCAATTTGGACACACACTAAATGTCATCATCTATAGTCACCCCCTTCTCCTACAAATATTTTTCAACCTTGGCTTCGCTGTTCCTGTCCTCTCCCTTTTCTCTTCCTATCTTTCTGGGCACTCGATCTTAGTCTCTTTCATGACCTCCTCTTCAACCTCACTTCCCAGAACTATGGGAGTTCCTCAAGGTGCAGTTCTGGATCCCCTTATATTTTCTATCTACACCCATTCCTTTGGAGAACTCATTGTTCCCATGGTTTCAACTTCTATCTCTATGCAGATGATTCCCAAATTTACGACTCCAACCCTGATCTCTCTCCCTCTCTCCAGATTCACATTTCTTCCTGCCTTCAAGGTTTCTATACTTGGATGTCCTTCTGTCACCTTAAATTTAAGATGTCTAAAACAGACCTTATCTTCCCACCCAAACCCTGTCCTTCCCATGATTTTCACATCATTATAGACAGCATCACCACCTTCCCTTCTCACAAGTCTGCAACTTTGGTGTTACCTTTGGCTCATCTCATTGAACATACATGTTCAATCTGTCACTAAATCCTGTAGATTCAATCTTCAGAACATCGCTAAAGTCCACCCTCTCCTCTTTAAACAAACTGCTACCATGTTAATCCCAGCATTCATTTTATCTTGTCTTGATTGTTGTATCATCCTCCTTGCTGACCACCCTGCCTCCTGTCTCTGCCCATTTCAGTCCATACTTTTTTTTTAAACGTTTACTATGGGCTAGGTACTGTTCTAAGTGCTGGGGTAGATACAAGATGATCAGGGTGGACATGGTCCCTGTCCCACATGGGGCTCCCAGTTTTAATCCTCATTCTACAGATAAGGCAACTGAAGCACAGAGAAATTAAGTGACTTTCCCTAGGTCACAAAGCAGATAAGTGGCAGAGGCAGGATTAGAACTCAAATCCTCTGACTAGCAGACCTATGCTTTATCTACTAAGCCATGCAACTTCCTTAAGTACATACTTCCTCTGCTGCCTGGAGCATTTTTCTGCAGGAAAGTTCAGTCCATGTTTCCCTTCTAAAGAATCTTCAGTGGTTGCCTATTCACCTCTGTGTCAACCAGGAACTCCTAACAATTGGTTTAAAGCACTCAACCACACTGAGTGCTTTTCCCCACTTCAATGCCTAATTGAAGGCACATCTCCTCCAAGAAGCCTTCCCTGACTAAGCCCTCCTCACCTCTTCTCCCACTCCCTTCTGTGCCACCCTGATTTGCTCCCTTCATTCATTCTCCCTCCCATCCCCAGAGCGGATATGCATATGCGTCATTTATTTGTTTATTTACTTATGTATATCAATGTCTGTCTACCTCTCTAGACTATGAGCTCATTATGGGCAGGTAATGAGTCTGTTTGTTGATGTACTCGCCCAAGCACTTAGTACTGTGCTTTGTAGCCAATAAGTGCCTAATAAATATGATTGAATGAATGAATGAACATTGCCCTCTCTTACCTTATGACAACCCTTTCCCTTTCAATCGACCATCTGATGCTCCAGATGGAAACAGCACACTAAACTGGCTGAACCACAGGTCTGACTCAGACTTCTGACTCCTGAACCTGTTGTTCTCCCATGACCCAGCCTTCTGCTGTCCACTATGCCTCTGTAGCTCCTCTTTTAAGCCCTAAGCATCCCCCTACACCTTAGCTCTTCCCCATAAAGCCCTGATTCTCTAATCTTCCCCTTCCTAATTCTCTGATTCTCTTCCCTCCCATTACACAGATGACTCAACTCCCATCCTCGAGTTCTCCCTAGATTCAGGTTTCTATTAATCAATCAATAGCATTTATTGAGCTCTTACACCGAGGAGAGCACTGAACTAAAGTGCTTGGGAGAATACAGTAGAGTTAATAATAATCATCATCATTATTATTATTTTACTTGTTAAGGGCTTACCATGTGCCAAGCACTGTTCCAAACACTGGGAGAGATAGAAGTTAACCAGCTTGGATATAGTCCCTGTCCAAAATGGAACTCACACTCTTAATCCCCATTTTACAGATGAGGTAACTGAGGCATAGAGAAGTTAAGGGACTTACCCAAGGTCACACAGCAGACAAGTGGCAGAGCTGGGATTAGAACCCAGGTCCTTCTGACTCCCAAGCTTGTGTTTTATCCACTATGCCAAAACATGATTCCTGCCCTGAAAAAGCTTGCAATCTACCAGGGGAGAGGGGCATTAAAATGAGTTAAAGGTAGGGGGAAGCAAGAGAGTTGAAAGATCTGTAGTTATTTGGTACAGGAGAGAGAAGGGGTGTGTGTAACTAAGTGCTTGGGTGATGCAAAAGTACTCAAGTGGCAGCAGGTGAGAAAATAGGAGAGGGAAATGAGAGATTCTCAGCTCTTGAGTTTCCTCTGAGACCCCCAACACTGCTTTATGTTCCCTGATTTTCGTGCCCCTTCCCTTCTTCTCCCCAGCGGACCTGACTGTGGAGCGGGCTTTGGTCAACCCCTTGCTGTTGGTGTTGGTGGACATCCGGGCCATGAGCCACCAGACACAGGCCTGTCTATGAAGAATGGGCTGGAGTGGTTCGACCCCAGGACCAACATCTTGGGGCAACCATCTTTCACCACCGGCTGCCACTTCTGGGAGGTGGAGCTGGGAAGCTAGTGGGACTGGGGCATGGGCCTCTGGTCACCCTGGGGCCCAAGATTGCTTCTGGGTCCTGTGGGCCCACAATGGGAGCCAGTTGGCGGCCATCACCTCATCCAAGATGGCTCTGAGTTCTGACGCTTGGCCCTGCTGGGTGGGCATCTTTCTGGGCTGCGAGACTGGATCCTTGAACCTTTACAACATCAATGCCCACTGGCTCATCTACAGCTATATCAAGCTCTCAGCCATCCTCGGGCCCCTCTGAGCCTTCTTCTACCCAGTGCTGAGGCGTGAGGAGCAAGAGTCCATGCTGCTGAAGATCCTGGAACCTAAGAAATGGGGACAATTGATCCATTCCTGCATCCTGGGAGCTCGGGGAGTAAGGACCCCTCGTGTCCTGCCTCCCAGTGCCCATCTTCTGGATTTCAGGGCTCTCCTGCATCTACTGGTAACCAGGACTCTCCCCTCCATGAGACTACATTCCTCTTCCTCTTTCAGGAGTCAGGAGCCTTTTGGACTTTTGGACTCTCACTCCAAGCCACTTCCTCCCTTATCGATGGATCAATCAGTCAATGGTACTTACTGAGCCCTTACTATGCACACAGCACTGAACTAGGCACTTAGAGTACAATACAACAGACTTGCAGTCTGTAGGGGGATAAAGCATGAGAGATAAAAGATGTGCTATTTCAGCTGAGACGTTAAAAGAAACAAGCATCTCGACTCCATTCTTGTGGGGAACATCAGTGCTTCACACTCCCTCTTCACCACTGGCTTTAAACCACTCCATCACCTGCTCCCTACAACCTCACCTCGCTTCTTTCCTTCTACAATCCAACACACATACTTTGCTCCTCTAGTATTAACCTTCTCACTGTGCCCGATATCTCTTGTTTTACTGCCGACTCCTGGCCCTTGTCCTTCTTCTGGCCTGTAATGACCTCCCTCCTCAAATCCGACAGACAATTACTCTCCCCCTTTCAAAGCTTATTGAAGGCACATCAATAGAGAAGCAGTGTGGCTCTGTGGAAAGAGCATGGGTTTAGGAGATAGAGATCATGGGTTCTAATCCCAGCTCCGCCATGTCAGTTGTGTGACTTTGTGCAAGTCACTTAACTTCTCGATGCCTCAGTTATCTCATCTGTAAAATGGGGGTTAAGACTCTGAGCCTCACGTTGGACAACCTGACTACTCTGTATCTACCCTAGTGATTAGAACAGTGCTCTGCACATAGTAAGCGCTTAACAAATGCGAACACCATTATTATTATTATTATTATCTCTTCCAAGAGGCTTACCCAGACTAAGCCCCACTTTTCCTCATCTCCCACTCCCTTCTGTGTCGCCCTGACTTGCTCCTTTTGCTCTTAATCCCCCTCCCCAACACAACCCCACAGCACTTATGTATATATCTGTAATTTGATTTATTTGTGTTGATATCTGTCTCCCCACCTATGACTGTGATCACGTTGTTGGCAGGGAATGTCACCGTTTATTGTTGTATTGTACTTTCCCATGTACTCAGTACAGTGCACTGCACATGGTAAGTGCTTAATAAATACGATTGAATGAAGAAATGAATGAATGCCTCATAGCACTGATCTCTTAACCTTTAGAGAAGAATCAAATCAAGATCCTTACCTTACATTTAGTTTTGTGTGAGTGTGTGTGTGTTGTCTGTTTCTCATAATATTTGTTAGGCACTTACTATGTGTCAAACACTATTCGTAGCATTAGGGTAGATACAAGTTTATCAGGTTGGACACAGTCGCTGTCCCACCTGGGGCTCAGTCTAAATTGGAGGGAGGAAGATTTAATCTCCATTTTACAGATGAGGTAATTGAGGTACAGACAAGTGCTTTTCCCAAGGTCACATAGCAGACAAGTGGCAGAGCCAACATTAGACCCCAGATTCTCTGACTCCCTGGCCTGTGCTTTTTCCACTCCACCATGCTACATCTCAGGGAACACTTTTCCTTTCAATGTGTGTTCCCAATGATGCAGAATCATGTGGAGGGAAGAAGAGATGGTGTCCCTAATCCCCTGTATGCGGGATGCAAAACAGCTTCAGAGGGCTTAAGTGCTGGCTCGCGTTTTCACAGAGTGTCTACGAATTCCTAATCTACAATTTCCCTGCTCCTTTGCTCCCCTTCTGGAACAGCACAGCCTAGTGCAAAGTCCATGGGCTTGGGAGTCAGAGTACCTGGTTTCTCATCCTGGCTCTGCCACTTGCCGGCTGTGTGACCTTGGGAAAGTATTGAAATGATCGAATGAAATAATCAGCAATTTAACAGATTTTTTTCTTCTCAAAATCTATGAGCCCTCTCAGCCACTGTCTCTCATGATCATCCATTTCCCACCCAAACTCCACCTTCTTGGTCCATTTTCTCTCAGAAACTCATCTTTTCCGTTCCAGGCCAAGTTGCTCATCATTCTTCCCTTCCTCCCCCCCCCCCACATCTTAGCTCAGTCAATCATATTAAGTGAGTGCTTACTAATAATGTTGGTATTTGTTAAGCGCTTACTATGTGCAGAGCACTGTTCTAAGCGCTGGGGTAGACATAGGGGAATCAGGTTGTCCCACATGGGGCTCACAGTCTTAATCCCCATTTTACAGATGAGGTAACTGAGGCCCAGAGAAGTTAAGTGACTTACCCACAGTCACACAGCTGACAAGTGGCAGAGCTGGGATTCGAACTCATGAGCCCTGACTCCAAAGCCCATGCTCTTTCCACTGAGCCACGCTGCTTCTCTATGTGCAGAGCATGAACTAAGTGTTTGGGAGAGTACAGTATAATAGAGTTGGTAGGCATGCTACCTGCCCACTAGGAGCCTACAGCCTAGAGGGGAAGACAAACGTTAATATAAATGAATAAATCATGGACATGTACATGTATATGTATTCATGCTATGGGGCAAATAAAGGGTGCAAATTCAAGTAGAAGGGTGACACAGAAGATAGAAGGAGTAGAGGAAATGGGGGCTTAGTTGGGAATGGCCTCCTGGAAGAAATGTGATTTTAGTTAGTCTGTCTTTGACTCTCTCCAAATTCCCAACTCTCGAGTCACGAGCATCTGGTCCTGCATAACTCACCCACCTCTCTTGGGATAGAACTTCCCCTTCCCCGGTTCTCCCAAGTCTCATATCCTCATTTCTTGCTCATGCCGGGATCCTCTCTCCAGATCTGTTACACATCTCTTATCCTTCCTTCCATTCTGGCTGCCCTGAGAATGGCTAGTCACGTACTTATTCAATAAGCATGTATCACAGATTTCCTGCTGTTTCTAAAATTACAGTATCTTCCCTGGCATGCACCTCAGTTAGTCTTCACAGTGCCAAAAATATGCACTGATGACTGATGGCTATGGTTGCTTCTGACTAGAAATTTAAGTTCAAGTGGTGAGTTGATAGTGATAGTGATGAATAAATACTGTCGCTACTACTGCTTCCTATTTCATAAGCCAATATTTAGTCTGATGCTCAGAGTGACTTAGCAAAGGGGTGCAGAGAAAACTTCCCTCTGCCTTCCTTCTGCCCCCATTGGAACCAGACGGGTCTCAACCCTCATTGTACAATATAAGCATTATGCTTATGGTCAACTGATGAGCAGAACTGATCTAGTTATTCCCAAGGTTTTCCTATCACTCTAGACAGTACCATCATCGTCCCCTTTCAGGGAGCAATCTCTGTGAGGGTAGGACACGTGTGATTTTTCTTTTTTTTCTGTGGTATCCACCTAAATGCTTAGTGCCAGGCCATGTATTGAAATCAGGGATCTCAATAAAAACCAAAGATTGATGAATTTTTGTGCCTGATAATAGGTACAGTCCATGAGAAGCAGCATGGATTGGTGGAAAGAGCACAGGCTTGGGAGTCAGAGGCCCTGGTTTCTAGCCTGACTCTACCAATTGCTTGCCATGAGACCTTGGGCAAGTCATTTCTGCTGATAGAGATTAGGTTTTTCTTATTTTAGTTTATGTTTTTATTGTCGCAGTAACGGCAACTCTTTGTCCCCCTCCCCTCACAAGTTGAGCAAAAGTGGTGGCAGCGGCAGCAGCAACTCTGGCACCGTCATCTAACATCATAAAGGCACACCCCTAAACTCTACCTAACCACTCAATCCCTCTACCCACTGAGGTTCGTGCTTGCCAAATGATGAAAAAGGCAATGAGTAGGGAGAGAATGATAATAAAATTAAGAAAGTTTAAATTTAATGTGAATAGTTTTTTATGATTCATGGTTTAAAATAATTGACCTTTGTATTAGTAAATTAAAAAAAAAACTTAGGCGGGCTTCAGAGAAAGGATTTAGAGGTCTTTTTGTGGGGTGGCAGCAGTTCACAATAGCCTTGGCAGGGGACAGAGGCTGCCTGTCAGCTCCTCATGGGGAATCAGGTGTAGTAAAAAGCAGCATGATATAGTGGATAGAGCAAGGGCCTGGGAGTCAGAAGATCATGGGTTTTACTCCCGACTTCGCCACTCGCCTGCTGTGTGACATTGGACAAGTCACTTCACTTCTCAGTTACCTCAGTACCTCAGGTACCTCAGGTACCTCAGTTACCTCATCTGTAAGATGGGGATGGAGACAGTGAGCCCCAGATGGGATAGAGACTGTGTCCTACCCAATTTGTTTGTATCCATCCCAGTACTTAGTACAGTGCCGGGCACATAGTAAGCACTTAACAAATACCATAATTATTATTCATTTATTAATTCCTGCATGCATTTCATTTCTCTGTCACCATTTCCCGGCACTGGTGAGGGGTCTCAGCTGCGGGGGTAGGTTTGCAACCATCTGCTGAGTGGCAGATGGTAGGTGGGCAAATCACTTAACTTCTCAGTGCCTCAGTGCTCCTGTTCTCCTTCCTACTTTGACTACGAGCCCCATATGGGACAGAGACCGTGTCCAGCCTAATTAATCTGTATATACCTCAGAGCTTACAATGGAGTATGGCACATAGTAAGTGCTGAGGCTGACCTCACCTCACCTCTGAGTTCTCTCTCTCTCGCTGTCTATTTGGGCGAAGACAGAGGTGTTGGGCTGTTGGAGTGGGGGGACCCTTCGCTCCCAACCCTGCTACTTTGGAGGCAACAGCAGAAAGCGTGAGTGGTGGAAGCGCCCCACCTCACCTACTACTGCGACCGGGATTAATTCAGTTATTTGCTAAACACTGGGGTAGATGCAATATAACTAGATTGGATCCGGACCCTGTCTCAATGAGGGTTGCAGTCGTCTAACTGGGAAGGAGAACAGGTATCATTCCAATTCAGGTGAAGAAACTGAGGAGTTGAGGAATAGACCCGAGGTCACACAGGTAGCATGTGGCAGAGCGGAGAATAGAATCCAGGTCTCCTGAATCCTCACTCCTCACTAAAACTCCTCACTATTAATAATGATGTTGGTATTTGTTAAGCTCTTATTATGTGCCAAGCACTGCTCTAACCGCTGGGTTTGGCTTCAAAGCTTTCCATCACTTTGCCCCCTCCAACCTCACCTCCTGTCTTTCCTTCTACAGCCCAGTCTTCACACTCTGCTTCTCTAGCGCTAATCTTCTCACTGTGCCTCATTCTCTCCTGTCCCACCATCGATCACTGGCTCACATCCTACATTTGGCCTGGAATGCCCTCTCTCCTCACATCTGCCAAACTAGCACACTTCCCCAATTCAAAGCCCTACTGAAAGCTCACCTCCTCCAGGAGGCCTTCCCAGATTATGCCCCTCTTTTCCTCTGCTCCTCCTCCCCTCCCCATCTCCTCGACTCCCTCCCTCTGCTCTACCACCCTCCCCGCTCCACAGCACTTGTGTTATACATACATATTTATTATTCTATTTATTTTATAAATGATGTGTATATATCTATATATTTATTTATTTTGATGCTACTGATGCTTGTTTACTTGTTTTGATGTCTTTCTCCCTCTTTCTAGAGTGTGAGCCCATTTCTGGGTAAGGTTGTTGCTGAATTGTACTTTCCAAGCACTTACTACAGTGCTCTAAACCCAGTAGGAGCTCAATAAATACGATTGAATGAATGAATCAATGATTTTCTGAGCCTTGTATATTTCATTATGTTACACTGCACTGCTGCAGTGTAGAAGGGTTGGGGCACTCCCACTCCCCTTCTACTCCTCCAAGTGGTGGGGACTGAGTTTGGGGTAAAGTTGGTGCAGGGTACAGATCCTCTGCTCATTGGATCAGACAAAGCAAGGTGTTCATCCTTAATATAGTAGTGAGTATCCCCACCTATCATGCGATTCCCTGACAGAGACTTCGTCTTTTCCACGGGTTTTCTGCAAAAAGCTTTCCCCAGTTCTCTGATGCACTAGGGAAAAGAAACTGCAAGACAAGCACCCCATTGCAAACCTGCTCGAACTCTAGCAACTTCTACCAGAGATTCTGAAGCAAAAGGTTATAATCTGCATTAGCTGGGAACCAAACCCACACCTCACGCATAGCAGGTGTTCATTCAACCTCTTAGCCCGCCAGTGCTGGTGACCACTGGCAGCATCTTGACTTACGTGACAGGGCTTCCAGGACTTGATTGCCAAAGGCATAATGAGGGAATTCAGTCAAGATCGATCTCTCCATAAATCTATTCATCTATCTTATAAAATGAGCTTCTGCTGTGAGGAAAACACTCTATTAGAGTACATTGAATTCATTCTTGTGATCCTTGCTCTCCAGGAGCTTAGTGGAGGAGAAAGACATTAAACAGTATTAATAATAATGTTGGTATTTGTTAAGCGCTTACTATCTGCAGAGCACTGTTCTAAGCGCTGGGGTTGACACAGGGGAGTCAGGTTGTCCCACGTGGGGCTCACAGTCTTAATCCCCATTTTACAGATGAGGGAACTGAGGCACAGAGAAGTTAAGTGACTTGCCCACAGTCACACAGCTGACAAGTGGCAGAGCTGGGATTCGAACTCATGAGCCCTGACTCCAAAGCCCATGCTCTTTCCACTGAGCCACGCTGCTACAGATAGGAGTACTAATTGCACTTTTATCTCACATATCTTGCAGCTGGCCTCTGGCCCATGTCCTTCCTTTTGTCTGTAAACCCCTCCCGCTTCATAGCTGACAGACAATTACTCTCCCCCCCCACACCATTAAAGGGACATCTCCCCAAAAAGACCTTTCTTGACTAAGCCCTCTTTTCCTTTGCTTCCAGTCCTTTCTCCATCCCCCTGACTTGCTCCCTTTACTCATCGCCTCTCCCTGCCCCATAGCACTTATGTACTTATCTGTAATTAATTAATTTATTAATATTAATGTCTGTCTCCCCCTCTAAACTATAAGCTCGTTGTGGGCAGGGAATGTGTGCTATATTGTTATAGTGTACTTTCTCAAGAGCTTGATACAGTGCTCTGCACACAGTAAGAGCTCAATAAGTAAGATTGATTGATCAAGTCCTCCCCAAAGCGGAGGACCACTTACTAGAAAAGAAATGTTGCTTGGGAGCGAATAGACTCATATGAGTAACACAGGTACCTATTTCACAACCTCTGACTGCGGTAACTGAGCACTCTTACATTTGAGCTTTCAGTTCTAGAACACCATTTAAAGATGTATCCGTGTGCAGTGGACCAAGCTTTGCTTGATCAGGAGAATAGAATAGTAACTCATCTTGGCTTGCTCAGTTGGTAGTGCATGAGACTCTTAACCTCAGGTTTGTGGGTTTGATCCCTAAATTGGGTGTAATCTTTTTGATATCATTTCCCAATAAGCATCTCTAGAAGAGATCATTTGAGCTCTAGCTCAGAAAATTCACACGTCCCTTCCCCGCCTTGTCCCCGCCCCAAGTCCTATACACATCAGTGGCCGCTCCCCATCTCTTGTCTCACCTTCAAATCCTTACTGAGGGTGCATCTCCTCCAACAGGATTTCCCAGATTAAGCTCCTCCTTTCTTCTTCTCTCATGCCCTTCTGAGTCACCCTGATTTGCTCCCTTCCTCCCTCCCAGCCCCACAGCAGTTATGTACATGTGTATAATTCATTTATTTGTATTGATGTCTGTCTCCCTCCTCCCCAGACTCTAAACTCAATGTAGTCCGGGGCTGTGTCTGTTTATTGTCGTATTGTACTCTCCCAAGCGCTAAGTACAGTGTTCTGCACACAGTAAATTCAAATATGATTGATTGAATGAATGAATGAATCCTTTTCCAATGCAGTTCCAGTAGGGTCAGATAAGGGGCACGACAGCAAGTATTGGAATAGTGGCACCGAAATTCACACACAGGGGCAAAAGTGGCTGAACGGATGGCAGCAGAGGGCTGGCGGGTTGAGTCCATGCCAGTCACACGAAGGGGATTCCTTCATCTAGTTGGTAGGCAAGATTGACAAATTTGAAAGGAATTAAAGGCCAAGAACTCTAGGAGGAATCACATAGGGCTGAAGGCATACGAGGGAGGCTGTGAGGGGCAGGGAGGAAGGAATCTCCCAGAGATGGTTTCCTAGAATTTAAACCCTGATCTCCAAGATACCGGCTACTCTATTAATGTGAGGCTTTTAGTCAATGGGTATTTTGGACTTGCATCTGCCTAAAGGACCATATCACTGTCTTTGTTGACTCCTCACTTACTTTGCCAGACACTTGCAGGGAGAAAGGTGACTTTCCTCCTTCTCTAACTTTAGTTTTTCATAAAAAGGAATATTGGCCCCGAAAGAGAAAGAAAATAGGGTAATCACTGATATTTCAGGAATTAACCTGAACCAAAAAAGCTTCTGTTTCTTAGGGCGTAATGTGGATTTGAACAGGGTTGTTGAGGCCACACCACAGGGCACTAACCACTGTAAGATCACACCAAGCGACAGAGGCCCCACATGAACCCTAGCTTCTCATTAGGCAAAGATCTGCAGAACAATGAGCCCGGCTCCAGAGATTCCTTCTCATCCTCTTCCCATGACATCTTATTATTTTCCCGACTCTGCTTTCCTTCTTCAGGAAGGACCCAAACACGGAAGACCCCTTTGGAAGTGAGGGAAATCCAACTCACCAGCTGAAATCCAGCGCTCTAGATCACTCAGGCACATTCCCAACAAATACAACAGCTGTCTGTCCATGCTAAACAATATTCTGCTGTGCCAGGGTTTGGGGAGGGCTGCCTAAGGATGGGATGTGGGTGTCATTGAGGGCCAGTGAAGACAGCATATGGAATATTTGGTCTGCAGTGTTGGGGGTATGAGAGGGCTGCCCTAGGGATCCGATTCACATGGGAGTGATGGCAGGTCTGCACAGGACTTGAAGAGTTGGGGCGGCTGCAAGAGGGCTGGAAACCCCCAACCACTCTCCTGAGAGATTGGAACCCGGATTCTAGCCCACCTCACTCCCTTCTCTCCCAACCTAAGAATTCTTTAGTCAGCAGTGGGCAGAGCTCAGCCTGACCCTCCCTGAGTCCCTCTTCCTCCCATACTCCCCAGCATTCAGTCCTGAAACAGGGATGCAGCATGGCCTAGTGGAGAGAGCCTGAGCCTGGGAGTCAGAAGGACATGGCTTCTTATCCCATCTCTGCCACCTGTCTGCTGTATGACCTTGGGCAAATCACTTTACTTCTCTGTGCCTCAATTCCCTCACCTGTGAAATGGAGAAAAAGATTGAGCCCCACATAGTCCAGGGACTGTGTCCAACCTTATTATATCTACCCCAATACTTAGAAGAGTGCCTGGCACATAGTAAAACCTTAACAAAAACCATTATTATTACTATTAGAGTGGACCCAGATTCCACACCAATGCTTTTGGTATTCCAGTGGGACCCTGGCCCTGGTGTCTTGCTTCTTCCCCGTGCTCAAGCCCCTGACACTGGTCACATGATAGCAGAGAACCCAGGATGGTGAGTCCTAGCGTGCCCCACAGAAGGAATGGTTACTGTAGGCATTAACCAGAGATTGGGTGAGAAACTGATTGGTAGCCCAGCAACCAATGGAAGGACATGGGCAATTTATGCCGGCATGACTGTCCTGGGGAGGGATTAGATAAAAGGTAAAAATTTTAAAAGGTCCAATTTATAGGTGACACTGCTTCAGCTCTAGGACAAGTGAAAATAATAATAATAATAACAATAATGATGATGGTATTTGTTAAGTGCTTACTATGTGCCAATCACTGTTCTAAGCGCTGGAGTTGATGGAAGGTAATCAGATTTTCCCAATTTTCCCACGTGGAGCTCACCGTCTTAATCCCCATTTCATAGATGAGGTAACTGAGGCACAGAGAAGTGAAATGATTTGCCCAAAGTCACACAGCTGACAGGTGGCAGAGCCAAGATTAAAAGCCACAACCTCTGACTCCCAAGTCCTGCTCTTTCCACTAAACCACGCTGTGTTGGGACCTCCTGGGAGACAATAGGGAGACAATAGAAAATAGGAGACAAAGGCACTTGGACTGGAATGAGCTGCTGTTTGGCTGTTTTCTATACTACATTCCAGGGACTGGTGGCAACCTGAGTTGTAAGAAAT